>NW_027522093.1:0-33929 GCF_052094955.1 Ictidomys tridecemlineatus
ACTCTAAATCAAACACGGTTTGTGCTAGCTTTTTTAAGGCCGGCACAATAAAGTAGTTCCAGGTTCTATCTCTATGGTTGGTTTGCTGTTGATGTAGCCCAAAGCAGAGACTGGCGAAAATTACTTTCATTGAAAGGGCTTGCGCAGCTTCCAAAAAGCTACGAATCTCCTGAAATCTCAGCAAATGTTTTTTCACCCAATCTTGTTGATACTTTCAGGTAATGATCAGTACACCAGTCTCACTTGGCTCACCAAATTTCGTTCTTCTACGTTAAACCGTTCGTTGGCAGTAACCGTTTATATTTGTAGGTTTCACTCTGTTTTCTCCTATATGGATACATGTAGTTGGAACTCCAAATCAAACAGGGTTTGTGCTAGATATTTGAAACTTGGCACAATAAAGTATTTCCAAGTTCTATCTCTATGGTTTGTTTGCTATTGATGTAGCCCAAAGCAGAGACTGGCGAAAATCACTTGCATTGGAAGGGCTTGCCCAGCTTTCAAAAAACCACAAATCTCCTAAAATCTCAGCAAATGATTTTTCACTTAATCTTGATGATACTTTCAGGTAATGATCAGTACACCATTCCCACTTGGCTCACCAAATTTCGTTCTTCTTGGTTCACCCGTTCGTTTGCAGTAACAGTATTTATTTTGAGGTTTCACTGTGTTTTCTCCTATATGGATACATGCAGTTAGAACTCTAAATCAAACACGGTTTGTGATAGTTCTTTGAAACCTGGCATAATAAAGTAGTTCCAAGTTCTATCTTTATGGATTGTTTGCTTTTTATGTAGCTCAAAGCAGAGACTGGCGAAAATCACTTTCATTGAAAGGGCTTGCCCAGCTCCAAAAAACTACGAATCTCCTGAAATCTCAGCAAATGTTTCTTCACCCAATCTTGATGATACTTTCAGGTAATGATCAGTACACCAGTCCCATTTGGCTCACAAAATTTCGTTCTTCTAGGTTAAACGGTTCATTTGCAGGAACTGTTTTTATTTTGAGGTTTCACTGTGTTTTCTCCTATTCGGATACATGTAGATTTAACTCTAAATAAAACACGATTTTTGCTAGCTCTTTGAATCCTGGCACAATAAAATAGTTCCAAGTTCTATCTCTATGGTTGGTTTGCTGTTGATGTAGCCCAAAGCAGAGACTCGCGAAAATCACTTTCATTGAAAGTGCTTGCCCAGATTCCAACAAACCACGAATCTCCTGAAATCTCAGCTAATGTTTTTTCACCCAATCTAGATGATACTTTAAGGTAATGATCAGTACACCAGTCGCACTTGGCTCACCAAATTTCATTCTTCTACGTTATACTGTTCGTTAGCAATAACCATTTTCATTTTTAGATTTCACTCTGTTTTCTCATATATGGATTCATGTAGATGGAACTCCAAATCAAACACGGTTTGTGCTAGCTCTATGAAACTTGGCACAATAAATTATTTCCAAGTTCTATCTCTATGGTTTGTTTGCTATTGATGTAGGCAAAGCAGAGACTGGTGAAAATCACTTTCATTGAAAGGGCTTGCCCAGCTTTCAAAAAACCACGAATCTCCTGAAATCTCAGCAAATGTTTTTTCACCCAATCTTGATGATACTTTCAGGTAATGATCAGTACACCAGTCCCACTTGGCTCACCAAATTTCGTTTTTCTGGTTAAACCATTCATTTGAAGTAACCGTTTTTATTTTGAGGTTTCACTGTGTTTTCTCCTATATGGATACATGTAGTTGGAACTCTAAATCAAACAAGGTTTGTGCTAGCTCTTTGAAACCTGGCACAATAAAGTAGTTCCTAGTTCTATCTCTATGGTTTGTTTGCTGTTGATGTAGCCCAAAGCAGAGACTGGCGAAAATCACTTTCTTTGAATGTGCTTGGCCAGCTTCCAAAAAACCACGAATCTCCTGAAATCTCAGCAAAGTTTTTTCACCCTATCTTCATGATTCTTTAAGGTAATAATCAGTACTCCAGTCGCACTTGGCTCACCAAATTTCGTTCTTCTAGGTTAAACCGTTCGTTTGCAGTAACCATTTTCATTTTGAGGTTTCACTCTGTTTTCTCCTATATGGATACATGTAGTTGAAACTCCAAATCAAACACGGTTTGTGCTAGCTTTTTGAAACTTGGCACAATAAAGTAGTTCCAAGTTCTATCTCCATGGTTTGTTTGATATTGCTGTAGCCCAAAGTAGAGAATAGCGAAATCACTTACACTGAAAGGGCTTGCCCTGCTTCTGAAAAACTACGAATCTCCTGAAATCTCAGCAAATGTGTTTTAACCCAATCTTGATGATACTTTCAGGTAATGATCAGTACACCAGTCGCACTTGTCTCTACTAATTTCGTTCTTCTACGTTATACCGTTCGTATGCAGTAACCGTTTTTATTTTGAGGTTTCACTGTGTTTTTTCCTTCTTGGATACATGTAGTTGGAACTCTAAATCAAACACTGTTTGTGATAGTTCTTTGAAACGTGGCACAATAAAGTAGTTCCAAGTTCTATCTCTATGGATTGTTTGCTATTGATGTAGCCCAAAGCAGAGACTGGCGAAAATCACTTTCATTAAATGTGCTTGGCCAGCTTCCAAAAAACCACGAATCTCCTGAAATCTCAGCAAATTTTTTTCACCCTATCTTCATGATTCTTTAAGGTAATGATCAGTACACCAGTCCCACTTGGCTCACCACATTTCGTTCTTCTAGGTTAAACCGTTCGTTTGCAGTAACCATTTTCATTTTGAGGTTTCACTCTGTTTTCTCCTATATGGATGCATGTAGTTGAAACTCCAAATCAAACACGGTTTGTGCTAGCTTTTTGAAACTTGGCACAATAAAGTAGTTCCAAGTTCTATCTCTATGGTTTGTTTGATATTGCTGTAGCCCAAAGTAGAGACTAGCGAAATCACTTACACTGAAATGGCTTGCCCTGCTTCTGAAAAACTACGAATCTCCTGAAATCTCAGCAAATGTGTTTTAACCCAATCTTGATGATACTTGCAGATAATGATCAGTACACCAGTCGCACTTGGCTCTACTAATTTCGTTCTTCTACGTTAAACCGTTCGTATGCAGTAACCGTTTTTATTTTGATGTTTCACTGTGTTTTTTCCTTCTTGGATACATGTAGTTGGAACTCTAAATCAAACACTGTTTGTGATAGTTCTTTGAAACGTGGCACAATAAAGTAGTTCCAAGTTCTATCACTATGGATTGTTTGCTATTGATGTAGCCCAAAGCAGAGACTGGCAAAAATCACTTTCATTGAAAGGGCTTGCCCAGCTCAAAAAAATACGAATCTCCTGAAATCTCAGCAAATGTTTCTTCACCCAATCTTGAAGATACTTTCAGGTAATGATCAGTACACCAGTCCCATTTGGCTCACCAAATTTCGTTCTTCTAGGTTAAACCGCTACTTTGCAGTAACCATTTGCATTTTGAGGTTTCACTCTGTTTTCTCCTATATGGATACATGTAGTTGGCACTCTAAATCAAACACGGTTTGTGCTAGCTTTTTGAAGGCCGGCACAATAAAGTAGTTCCAGCTTCTATCTCTATGGTTGGTTTGCTGTTGATGTAGCCCAAAGCAGAGACTGGCGAAAATTACTTTCATTGAAAGGGCTTGCGCAGCTTCCAAAAAGCTACGAATCTCCTGAAATCTCAGCAAATGTTTTTTCACCCAATCTTGATGATACTTTCAGGTAATGATCAGTACACCAGTCTCACTTGGCTCACCAAATTTCGTTCTTCTACGTTAAACCGTTCGTTGGAAGTAACCGTTTATATTTGTAGGTTTCACTCTGTTTTCTTCTATATAAATACATGTAGTTGGAACTCCAAATGAAACAGGGTTTGTGCTAGATATTTGAAACTTGGCACAATAAAGTATTTCCAAGTTCTATCTCTATGGTTTGTTTGCTATTGATGTAGCCCAAAGCAGAGACTGGCGAAAATCACTTTCATTGGAAGGGCTTGCCCAGCTTTCAAAAAACCACAAATCTCCTAAAATCTCAGCAAATGATTTTCACCCAATCTTGATGATACTTTCAGGTAATGATCAGTACACCAGTCCCACTTGGCTCACCAAATTTCGTTCTTCTTGGTTCACCCGTTCGTTTGCAGGAACAGTATTTATTTTGAGGTTTCACTGTGTTTTCTCCTATATGGATACATGTAGTTAGAACTCTAAATCAAACACGGTTTGTGATAGTTCTTTGAAACCTGGCATAATAAAGTAGTTCCAAGTTCTATCTTTATGGATTGTTTGCTATTTATGTAGCTCAAAGCAGAGACTGGCGAAAATCACTTACATTGAAAGGGCTTGCCCTGCTACTGAAAAACTATGAATCTCCTGAAATCTCAGCAAATGTGTTTTAACCCAATCTTGATGATACTTGCAGATAATGATCAGTACACCAGTTGCACTTGGCTCTACTAATTTCGTTCTTCTACATTAAACCGTTCGTATGCAGTAACCGTTTTTATTTTGAGGTTTCACTGTGTTTTTTCCTTCTTGGATACATGTAGTTGGAACTCTAAATCAAACACTGTTTGTGATAGTTCTTTGAAACGTGGCACAATAAAGTAGTTCCAAGTTCTATCTCTATGGATTGTTTGCTATTGATGTAGCCCAAAGCAGAGACTGGCGAAAATCACTTTCATTGAAAGGGCTTGCCCAGCTCAAAAAAATACGAATCTCCTGAAATCTCAGCAAATGTTTCTTCACCCAATCTTGAAGATACTTTCAGGTAATGATCAGTGCACCAGTCCCATTTGGCTCACCAAATTTCGTTCTTCTAGGTTAAACCGTTACTTTGCAGTAACCATTTGCATTTTGAGGTTTCACTCTGTTTTCTCCTATATGGATACATGTAGTTGGCACTCTAAATCAAACACGGTTTGTGCTAGCTTTTTGAAGGCCGGCACAATAAAGTAGTTCCAGGTTCTATCTCTATGGTTGGTTTGCTGTTGATGTAGCCCAAAGCAGAGACTGGCGAAAATTACTTTCATTGAAAGGGCTTGCGCAGCTTCCAAAAAGCTACGAATCTCCTGAAATCTCAGCAAATGTTTTTTCACCCAATCTTGATGATTCTTTAAGGTAATAATCAGCACACCAGTTGCACTTTTCTCACCAAATTTTGTTTTTCTGGGTTAAACTGTTCATTTGCAGTAACCGTTTACATTTTGAGGTTTCACTCTGTTTTCTCCTACATGGACACATGTAGTTGGAAGTTCAAATCAAACACGTTTTTTGCTAGCTTTTTGAATCTCGGCACAATAAAGTAGTTCCAAGTTCTGTCTCTATGGTTTGTTTGCTATTGATGTAGCCCAAAGCAGAGACTGGGAAAATCACTTTCATTTAAAGGGCTTGCCCAGGTTCTAAAAAACTACGAATCTACAGAAATCTCAGCAAATGTTTTTTCACCCAATCTTGATGATACTTTCAGGTAATGATCAGTACACCAGTCCCACTTGGCTCAACAAATTTCGTTATTCTAGGTTAAACCGTTCCTTTTCAGTAACCGTTTTCATTTTGAGGTTTCACTCTGTTTTCTACAGTATGGATACATGTACTTGGAACACCAAATAAAACACGGTTTGTGCTAGCTCTTTGTAACTTGGCATAGTAAAGTATTTCCAAGTTCTATATCTATGGTTGGTTTGCTGTTGATGTAGCCCAAACCAGAAACTGGAGAAAATCACTTTCATTGAATGGGCTTTCCTAGCTCCAAAAAACTTCGAATCTCCTGAAATCTCAGCAAATTTTTTTTCACCAATCTTGATGATAATTTCAGGTAATGATCAGTACACCAGTCCCACTTGGCTGACCAAATTTCGTTCTTCTAGGTTAAACCGTTCGTTTGCAGTAACCATTTTTATTTTGAGGTTTCACTGTTTTCTCCTATACGGATACATGTAGTTGGAACTCTAAATCAAACACGGTTTGTGATAGTTCTTTGAAACGTGGCACAAAAAAGTAATTCCAAATTCTATCTCTATGGATTGTTTGCTATTGATGTAGCCCAAACCAGAAACTGGAGAAAATCACTTTCATTGAATGGGCTTTCCTAGCTCCAAAAAACTTCGAATCTCCTGAAATCTCAGCAAATGTTTCTTCACCCAATCTTGATGATACTTTCAGGTAATGATCAGTACACCAGTCCCATTTGGCTCACCAAATTTCGTTCTTCTATGTTAAACCGGTCGTTTGCAGTAACCGTTTTCATTTTGAGGTTTCACTCTATTTTCTCCTATTTGGATACAGTTAGTTGGAACTCTAAATCAAACACGGTTTGTGCTAGCTCTTTGAAACCTGGCACAATAAAGTAGTTCCTAGTTCTATCTCTATGGTTTGTTTGCTGTTCATGTAGCCCAAAGCAGAGACTGGCGAAAATTACTTTCATTGAAAGAGCTTGCCCAGCTTCCAAAAAACCACGAATCTTCTGAAATCTCAGCAAATGTTTTTTCACCCAATCTTGATAATACTTTCAGGTAATGATCAGTACAGCAGTCGCACTTGGCTCACCAAATTTCGTTCTTCTAGGTTAAAACGTTCGTTTTCAGTAACCGTTTTTATTTTGAGGTTTCACTGTTTTCTCCTATATGGATACATGTAGTTGGAACTCCAAATCAAACACGGTTTGTGCTAAGTTTTTGAAAATTGGCACAATAAAGTATTTCCAAGTTCTATGTCTATGATTGGTTTGCTGTTGATGTAGCTCAAAGCAGAGACTGGCGAAAATCACTTTAATTGAAAGGGCTTGCACAGCTTCCAATAAACCACGAATCTCCTGAAATCTCAGCAAATGTTTCTTCACCCAATATTGATGATACTTTCAGGTAATGATCAGTAAACCATTCCCACTTGGTTCACCAAATTTCGTTCTTCTAAGTTAAACCCTTCGTTTGCAGTAACCGTTTTCATTTTGAGGTTTCACTCTGTTTTCTTTTGTATGGATACATGTAGTTGGAACTCTAAATCAAACACGGTTTGTGATAGTTCTTTGAAACGTGGCACAATAAAGTAGTTCCAAATTCTATCTCTATGGATTGTTTGCTATTGATGTAGCCCAAAGCAGAAACTGGAGAAAATCACTTTCATTGAATGGGCTTTCCTAGCTCCAAAAAACTTCGAATCTCCTGAAATCTCAGCAAATGTTTCTTCACCCAATCTTGATGATACTTTCAGGTAATGATCAGTACACCAGTCCCATTTGGCTCACCAAATTTCGTTCTTCTATGTTAAACCGGTCGTTTGCAGTAACCGTTTTCATTTTGAGGTTTCACTCTATTTTCTCCTATTTGGATACAGTTAGTTGGAACTCTAAATCAAACACGGTTTGTGCTAGCTCTTTGAAACCTGGCACAATAAAGTAGTTCCTAGTTCTATCTCTATGGTTTGTTTGCTGTTCATGTAGCCCAAAGCAGAGACTGGCGAAAATTACTTTCATTGAAAGAGCTTGCCCAGCTTCCAAAAAACTATGAATCTCCTGAAATCTCAGCAAATGTTTTTTCACCCAATCTTGATAATACTTTCAGGTAATGATCAGTACAGCAGTCGCACTTGGCTCACCAAATTTCGTTCTTCTAGGTTAAACCGTTCGTTTTCAGTAACCGTTTTTATTTTGAGGTTTCACTGTTTTCTCCTATATGGATACATGTAGTTGGAACTCCAAATCAAACACGGTTTGTGCTAAGTTTTTGAAAATTGGCACAATAAAGTATTTCCAAGTTCTATGTCTATGATTGGTTTGCTGTTGATGTAGCTCAAAGCAGAGACTGGCGAAAATCACTTTAATTGAAAGGGCTTGCACAGCTTCCAATAAACCACGAATCTCCTGAAATCTCAGCAAATGTTTCTTCACCCAATATTGATGATACTTTCAGGTAATGATCAGTACACCATTCCCACTTGGTTCACCAAATTTCGTTCTTCTAAGTTAAACCCTTCGTTTGCAGTAACCGTTTTCATTTTGAGGTTTCACTCTGTTTTCTTTTATATGGATACATGTAGTTGGAACTCTAAATCAAACACGGTTTGTGATAGTTCTTTGAAACGTGGCACAATAAAGTAGTTCCAAATTCTATCTCTATGGATTGTTTGCTATTGATGTAGCCCAAAGCAGAAACTGGAGAAAATCACTTTCATTGAATGGGCTTTCCTAGCTCCAAAAAACTTCGAATCTCCTGAAATCTCAGCAAATGTTTCTTCACCCAATCTTGATGATACTTTCAGGTAATGATCAGTACACCAGTCCCATTTGGCTCACCAAATTTCGTTCTTCTATGTTAAACCGGTCGTTTGCAGTAACCGTTTTCATTTTGAGGTTTCACTCTATTTTCTCCTATTTGGATACAGTTAGTTGGAACTCTAAATCAAACAAGTTTTGTGCTAGCTCTTTGAAACCTGGCACAATAAAGTATTTCCTAGTTCTATCTCTATGGTTTGTTTGCTGTTCATGTAGCCCAAAGCAGAGACTGATGAAAATTACTTTCATTGAAAGAGCTTGCCCAGCTTCCAAAAAACTACGAATCTCCTGAAATCTCAGCAAATGTTTTTTCACCCAATCTTGATAATACTTTCAGGTAATGATCAGTACAGCAGTCGCACTTGGCTCACCAAATTTCGTTCTTCTAGGTTAAACCGTTCGTTTTCAGTAACCGTTTTTATTTTGAGGTTTCACTGTTTTCTCCTATATGGATACATGTAGTTGGAACTCCAAATCAAACACGGTTTGTGCTAAGTTTTTGAAAATTGGCACAATAAAGTATTTCCAAGTTCTATGTCTATGATTGGTTTGCTGTTGATGTAGCTCAAAGCAGAGACTGGCGAAAATCACTTTAATTGAAAGGGCTTGCACAGCTTCCAATAAACCACGAATCTCCTGAAATCTCAGCAAATGTTTCTTCACCCAATATTGATGATACTTTCAGGTAATGATCAGTACACCATTCCCACTTGGTTCACCAAATTTCGTTCTTCTAAGTTAAACCCTTCGTTTGCAGTAACCGTTTTCATTTTGAGGTTTCACTCTGTTTTCTTTTATATGGATACATGTAGTTGGAACTCTAAATCAAACACGGTTTGTGATAGTTCTTTGAAACGTGGCACAATAAAGTAGTTCCAAATTCTATCTCTATGGATTGTTTGCTATTGATGTAGCCCAAAGCAGAAACTGGAGAAAATCACTTTCATTGAATGGGCTTTCCTAGCTCCAAAAAACTTCGAATCTCCTGAAATCTCAGCAAATGTTTCTTCACCTAATCTTGATGATACTTTCAGGTAATGATCAGTACACCAGTCCCATTTGGCTCACCAAATTTCGTTCTTCTATGTTAAACCGGTCGTTTGCAGTAACCGTTTTCATTTTGAGGTTTCACTCTATTTTCTCCTATTTGGATACAGTTAGTTGGAACTCTAAATCAAACACGGTTTGTGCTAGCTCTTTGAAACCTGGCACAATAAAGTAGTTCCTAGTTCTATCTCTATGGTTTGTTTGCTGTTCATGTAGCCCAAAGCAGAGACTGGCGAAAATTACTTTCATTGAAAGAGCTTGCCCAGCTTCCAAAAAACTACGAATCTCCTGAAATCTCAGCAAATATTTTTTCACCCAATCTTGATAATACTTTCAGGTAATGATCAGTACAGCAGTCGCACTTGGCTCACCAAATTTCGTTCTTCTAGGTTAAACCGTTCGTTTTCAGTAACCGTTTTTATTTTGAGGTTTCACTGTTTTCTCCTATATGGATACATGTAGTTGGAACTCCAAATCAAACACGGTTTGTGCTAAGTTTTTGAAAATTGGCACAATAAAGTATTTCCAAGTTCTATGTCTATGATTGGTTTGCTGTTGATGTAGCTCAAAGCAGAGACTGGCGAAAATCACTTTTATTGAAAGGGCTTGCACAGCTTCCAATAAACCACGAATCTCCTGAAATCTCAGCAAATGTTTCTTCACCCAATATTGATGATACTTTCAGGTAATGATCAGTACACCATTCCCACTTGGTTCACCAAATTTCATTCTTCTAAGTTAAACCCTTCGTTTGCAGTAACCGTTTTCATTTTGAGGTTTCATTCTGTTTTCTTTTATATGGATACATGTAGTTGGAACTCTAAATCAAACACGGTTTGTGCTAGCTCTTTGTAACTTGGCACAATAAAGTAGTTCCAAGTTCTATCTCTATGGTTGGTTTGCTGTTGATGTAGCCCAAAGCAGAGACTGGCGAAAATCATTTTCATTGAAAGGGCTTGCCCAGCTTTTAAAAAACTACAAATCTCCTGAAATCTTAGCAAAAGTTTTTTTACCCAATCTTGATAATACTTTCTGGTAATGATCAGAACACCAGTCCCACTTGGCTCACCAAATTTCGTTCTTCTAGGTTAAACCATTCGTTTGCACTAACTGTTTTTATTTTGAGGTTTCACTCTGTTTTCTCCTATATGGATACATGTAGTTGGAACTCTAAATAAAACACGGTTTGTGCTAGCTCATTGAAACTTGGCACATTAAAGTAGTTCCAAGTTCTATCTTTATGGTTTGTTTGCTATTGCTGTGGCCCACAGAAGAGACTGGCAAAAATCACTTTCACTGAAAGGGCTCTCCCAGCTTCTGAAAAACTACGAATCTCCTGAAATCTCAACAAATGTTTTTTCACCCAATCTTGATGATACTTTTAGGTAAGGATCAGTACACCAGTCTTACTTGTCTCACCAAATTTTGTTCTTCTAGGTTAAACCGTTCGTTTGCAGTAACCGTTTTTATTTTGAGGTTGCACTCTGTTTTTTTCCTATATGGATACATGTAGTTGGAACTCTAAATCAAACACGGTTTGTGCTAGCTCTTTGAAACTTGGCACAATAACGTAGTTCCAAGTTGTATCTCTATGGTTTGTTTGTTATTGATGTAGCCAAAAGCAGATACTAGCGAAAATCACTTTCATTGAAAGGGCTTGCCCAGCTTCCAAGAAACTACGAATCTTCTGAAATCTCATCAAATGTTTTTCCACCCAATCTTGATGATACTTTTAGGTAATGATCAGTACACCACTCCCACTTGGCTCACCAAATTTCGTTCTTCTAGGTTAACCCGTTCGTTTGCAGTAACCGTTTTCATTTTGAGGTTTCACTCTGTTTTGTCCTATATGGATACGTGTAGTTGGAACTCTTAATCCAACACGGTTTGTGCTAGCTCTTTGAAACTTGGCACAATAAAGTAGTTCCTAGTTCTATCTCTATTGTTTGTTTGCTATTGATGTAGCCCCAAGCAGAGACTGGCGAAAATCCCTTTCATAGAAAGGGTTTGCCCAGCTTCCAAAAAACTACGAATTTCCTGAAATCTCAGCAAAAGTTTTTTCACCCAATCTTGATGATACTTTCAAGTAATCATCAGTACACCAATCCCACTTGGCTCACCAAATTTTGTTCTTCTAGGTTAAACCGTTCGTTTGCAGTAACCGTTTTCATTTTTAGGTTTCACTCTGTTTTCTTCAATATGGATACATGCAGTTGGAACTCTAAAAAAAACATCGTTTTTGCTAGCTCTTTCAAACACAGCAAAAGAAAGTAGTTTCAAGTTCTGTCTTTATGGTTTGTTTTCTATTGATGTAGCTCTAAGCAGAGACTGATGAAAATCACTTTCATTGAAAGGGGTTGCCAAGCTTCCAAAAAACTACGACGTTCCTGAAATCTCAGCAACATTTTTTCACCCAATCTTGATGATACTTTCAGGTAATGATCAGTACACCAATCCCAATTGGCTCACCAAATGTCGTTCTTCTAGGTTAAGCCGTTTGTTTGCAGTAACCGTTTTCATTTTTATGTTTTAATCTGTTTTCTCCTATATGGATACTTCTATTTGGAACTCTGAAACAAACACGGTTTGTGCTAGCTCTTTGAAACTTAGAACAAGAAAGTAGTTTCAAGTTGTATCTTTATGGTTTGTTTCCTATAGATGTAGCCCCAAGCAGAGACTGAGGAAAATTCCTTTCTTTGAAAGGGCTTGCCTACCTTCTAAAAAAGTATGAGTTACCTGAAATCTCAGCAAACATTTTTTCACACAATCTTGATGATACTTTCAGGTAATGATCAGTACACCAATCAAACTGGGCTCACCTAAGTTTGTTCTTCTAGGTTAAACCGTACGTTTTTAGTAAACGTTTTAATTTTTAGGTTTCAGTCTGTTTTCTTCAATATGGTTACATGCAGTTGGAACTCTAAATTAAACAAGGTTTGTGCTAGCTCTTTGTAACTTGGCAAAATAAAGTAGTTTTACCTTCTATCTCTATGGTTTCTTTCCTATTTATGTAGTTTCAAGCAGAGACTAACGAAAATCACTTTCATTGAAAGGGGTTGTCTACCTTCAAAAAACTACGAGTTCCCTGAAATCTCAGGAAACATTTTTACACCCAATCTTGATGATACTTTCCGAAAATGATCAGTACACCAATCTCAGTTGGCTTACCTAATTTCGTTCTTCTAGGTTAAACCGTTCATTTTCAGTAACCGTTTTCATTTTTAGGTTTCACTCTATTTTTCCTATATTGATACATTTATTTGGAACTCTAAAACAAATACGGTTTTTGATAGCTCTTTGAAACTTAGCACATGAAAGTAGTTTCAAGTTTTATGTTTATGGTTTGTTTCCTATTGATGTGTCCCCAATCAGAAACTGACGAAAATCACTTTCATTGAAAGGGGTTGCATACTTTCTAAAAAACTACGACTTTCCCAAAATCTCAGCAAACATTTTTTTCACCCAATCTTGATGATACTTTCAGGTAATGATTAGTACACCAATCCCACTTGGCTCACCTAATTTTGTTCTTCTAGGTTAAATCATTCGTTTGCAGTAACCGTTTTAATTTTTAGGTTTCAATCTGTTTTCTCCTATATGGATACTTGTATTTGGAACTCTAAAACAAACACGGTTTGTGCTAGTTCTTTGAAACTTGGCACAAGAAAGTAGTTTCAAGTTTTATCTTTATGGTTTGTTTCCTATTGATGTAGCCCCAATCAAAGACTTATGGAAATCACTTTAATTGAAAGTTGTTGCCTACCTTCCAAAAAACTAAGAATTTCCTGAAATCTCAGCCAACATTCTTTCACTCAATCTTGATGATACTTTCAGGTAATGATCAGTACACCAATCCCATTTGGATCACCAAATTTCATTCTTCTAGGTTAAACCATTCGTTTGCAGTAACCTTTTTCAATTTTAGGTTTCACTCTGTTTTATTCAATATGAATACATGCAGTTGGAACTCTAAATAAAACACAGTTTTTGCTAGCTCTTTCAAACTTAGCAAAGAAAGTAGTTTCAAGTTCTGTCTTTATGGTTTGTTTCCTATTGATGTAGCTCTAAGCAGAGACTGACGAAAATCACTTTCATTGAAAGGGGTTGCCAAGCTTCCAAAAAACCACGAGTTTCCTGAAATCTCAGCAACATTTTTTCACCCAATCTTGATGATACTTTCAGGTAATGATCAGTACAGCAATCCCACTTGACTCACCTAATTTTGTTCTTGTAGGTTAAACCGTTCTTTTGCAGTAACCATTTTAATTTTTAGGTTTCAATCTTTTTTCTCCTATATCGATACATTTATTTGGAACTCTAAAACAAACACTGTTTTTGCTAGCTCCTTGAAACTTGGCAAAATAAAGTAGTTTCAAGTTCTAACTTTATGGTTTGTTTCCTATTGTTGTTGTCACAAGCAGAGACTGACGAAAATCACTTTCATTTAAAGGTTTTGCGAAGATTCTAAAAACTACGAGTTTCCTAAAATTTCAGCAAACATTTTTTCACCCAATCTTGATGATACTTTCAGGTAATGATCAGTACACAAATCGCACTTGGCTCACCAAATTTCGTTCTTCTATGTTAAACCGTTCGTTTTCAGTAACCGTTTTCATTTTTAGGTTTCACTCTGTTTTCTTCAATATGGATACATGCAGTTGGAAATTCTAAATCAAACACGGTTTGTGCTAGCTTTTTGAAACTTGGCACAATAAAGTAGTTTCAAGTTGAATCTTTATGGTTTGTTTTTTATGTATGTAGTACCAAGCAAAGACTGACGGAAATCACTTTCATTGAAAGGTGTTGCCTACCTTCCAAAAAACTACGAGTTACCTGAAATCTCAGCAAACATTTTTTTATCCAATGTTGATGATACTTTCAGGTAATGATAAGAAAACCAATCCCACTTGGCTCACCAAATTTCGTTCTTCTATGTTAAACCGTTCGTTTTCTGTAACTGTTTTCATTTTTAGGTTTCACTCTGTTTTCTTTAATATGGATACATGTAGTCGGAACTCTAAATCAAACACGGTTTTTGCTAGGTCTTTGAAACTTGGCCCAAGAAAGTTGTTTCAAGTTCTATCTTTATGGTTTGTTTCCTATTGATGTAGCCCCAATTAGAGACTGACGAAAATCACTTTCATTGAATGGGGATGCCTACCTTCCAAAAAACTACGAGTTTTGAAATCTCAGCAAACATTTTTTCACCCAATATTGATGATACTTTCAGATAATGATCAGTACACAAATCCCACTTGGCTCACCAAATTTCGTTCTTCTAGGTTAAAACTTTCCTTTCTAGTAACCGTTTTCATATTTAGGTTTCACTCTGTTTTCTCCTATATGGATGCATGTACTTAGAACTCTAAAACAAACACGGTTTCTGCTAGCTCTTTGAAACATGGCATAAGAAAGTAGTTTTAAGTTCTATCTTTATGGTTTGTTTCCTATTGATGCAGCCAAAAGCAGAGACTGACGAAAATCACTTTAATTGAAACGGGTTGCCAACCTTCCAAAAAACTATGAGTTTCCTGAAATCTCAGCAAACCTTTTTTCACCCAATCTTGATGATACTTTCGGGTAATGATCAGTACACCAATCCCACTTGGCTCACCAAATTTTCTTCTTCTAGGTTAAATCGTTTGTTTGCAGTAACCGTTTTCATTTTTCGGTTTCACTCTGTTTTCTTCAATATGGATACATGCAGTTTGAACTCTAAATAAAACATCGTTTTTTATAGCTCTTTCAAACTTAGCAAAGAAAGTAGTTTCAAGTTCTGTCTTTATGGTTTGTTTCCTATTGATGTAGCTCTAAGCAGAGACTGACGAAAATCACTTTCATTGAAAAGGGTTGCCAAGCTTCCAAAAAACTACGAGTTTCCTGAAATCTCAGCAACATTTTTTCACCCAATCTTGATGATACTTTCAGGTAATGATCAGTACACCAATTCCACTTGGCTCACCAAATATCGTTCTTCTAGGTTAAGCCGTTTGTTTGCAGTAACCGTTTTCATTTTTATAATTCAATCTGTTTTTTCCTATATGGATACTTCTATTTGGAACTCTTTTTCAAGTTCTATCTTTATTGTTTGTTTCCTATTGATGTAGCCCCAATCAGAGAATGACTAAAATCACTTTCATTGAAAGTTGTTGCCTACCTTCCAAAAAACTACGAGTTTCCTGAAATCTCAGCAAACAGTTATTCACCCAGTCTTCATGATACTTTCAGGTAATGATCAGTACACCAATCCCACTTGGCTCATCAAACTTCGTTCTTCTAGGTTAAACCGTTCGTTTTCAGTAACCGTTTTCATTTTTAGGTTTCACTCTGTTTTCTTCAACATGGATACATGCAGTTGAAACTCTAAATCAAACAAGGTTAGTGCCAGCTCTTTGAAACTTGGCACAATAAAGTAGTTTCAAGTTTAATCTTTATGGTTAGGTTCCCATTCATGTAGCCCCAAGCAGAGACTGACGGAAATCACTTTCATTGAAAGGGGTTGCCTACCTTCCAAAAAACTACGAGTTTCCTGAAATCTCAGCAAACATTTTTTCACCCAATCTTGATGATACATTCAGGTAATGATCAGTACACCAATCTTATTTGGATCACCAAATTTCATTCTTCTAGGTTAAACCGTTCATTTGCAGTAACCGTTTTCATTTTTCGGTTTCACTCTGTTTTCTTCAATATAAATACATGCAGTTGGAACTCAAAATCAACCACATATTTTTCTAGCTCGTTGTAACTTGGCACAATAAAGTAATTTCAAGTTGTATATTAATGGTTTGTTTCCTATTGATTTAGCCCCAAGCAGAGACTGACGAAAATCACTTTCATTGAAAGCGGTTGCCAATCTTCCAAAAAACTATGAGTTTCCTCAAATCTCAGAAACATTTTTTCACCCAATCTTGATGATTGTTTCAGGTAATGATCAGTACACCAATCTCACTTGGCTCTGGAAATTTCGTTGTTCTACATTAAACCGTTCGTTTGCACTAACCATTTTCATTTTTAGGTTTCAATCTGTTTTCTTCAATATGGATACATGCAGTTGGAACTCTAAATCAAACACGGTTTGTGCTAGCTCTTTGGAAATTGGATCAATAAAGTAATTTCAAGTTGTATGTTTATGGTTTGTTTCCTATTGATGTAGTCCCAAGTAGAAAGTGAGGACAATCACTTTAATTGAAAGGGGTTGCCAAGCTTCCAAAAAACTAAGAGTTTCCTGAAGTCTCAGCAACATTTTTTTACCCAATCTTGATGATACTTTTAGGTAATGATCAGGACCCCAATCCCACTTGGCTCACCAAATTTCGTTCTGCTTGGTTAAACCGTTCCTTTGCAGTAACCGTTTTCATTTTTAGGTTTCACTGTGTTTTCTTCAATATTGATACATGCAGGTGGAATTCTAAATCAAACACGGTTTGTGCTAGCTCTTTGAAACTTGGCACAAGAAACTAGTTTAAAGTGTATATTTATGCTTTTTTTTCTATTGATGTAGACCCAAGCAGAGACTGACGAAAATCACTTTAATTTAAAGGGGGTGCCTACCTTCCAAAAAACTACGAGTTTCCTGAAATCTCAGCAAACAATTTTTCACTCAATCTTGATGATTCTTTCAGGTAATGATCAGTACACCAATCCCACTTGGCTCACCAAATTTCGTTCTTCTAGGTTAAACCGTTCTTTTGCAGTAACCATTTTCATTTTTAGGTTTCAATCAGATTTCTCCTATATGGATACAAGTATTTGGAACTCTAAAACAAACTCGGTTTGTTCTAGCTTTTTGAGACTTGGCATAAGAAAGTATCTTGAAGATACTTTCGGGTAATGATCAGGACACCAATCCCACTTGGCTCACGAAATTTCATTTGTCTAGGTTGAATCGTTCGTTTGAAGTACCGTTTTCATTTTTATGTTTAAATCTGTTTACTCCAATATAAATATATGTATTTAGGACTCTAATACCAAGACGGTTTTTGGTAGCTCTTTGAAACTTGGAACAAGAATGTAGTTTCAAGTTCTATTTTTATGGATTGTTTCCTATTGATGTAGCCCCAATCAGAGACTGATGAAAATCACTTTCATTGAGAGGGTTTGCCTACCTTTCAAAAAACTACGAGTTTCCTGAAATCTCAGCAAACATTTTTTCACCCACTCTTGATGATACTTTCAGGTAATGATCAGTACACCAATCCCACTTGGCTCACCAAATTTCGTTCTTCTAGGTTTAACCGTTCATTTGCAGTAACCGTTTTCATTTTTAGGTTTCTCTTTTTTTTCTTCAATACAGATACATGCAGTTGGAACTCTAAATCAAACACGGTTTGTGCTAGCTCTTTGAAACTTGGCACAAGAAAGTAGTTTCAAGTTCTATCTTTATGGTTTGTTGCCTATTGATGTAGCTTCAAGCAGAGACTGACGAAAATCACTTTCATTAAAAGGGGTTGCCAAGCTTTCAAAAAACTACGAGTTTCCTGGAATCTCAGCAAGATTTTTTCACCCAATCTTGATGATACTTTCAGGTAATGATCAGTACACCAATCCTATTTGGCTAACCAAATTTCATTCTTCTAGGTAAAACTGTTCGTTTGCAGGATCCGTTTTCATTTTTAGGTTTCACTCTGTTTTCTTCAGTATGGATACATGCACTTGGAACTCTAAATCAAACACGGTTTGTGATACCTCTTTGAAACTTGGTACAAAAAAGTAGTTTCAAGTTGTATCTTTATGGTTTCTTTCCTTTTGATGTAACCCCAAGCAGAGACTGACGAAAATCACTTTCATTCAAATGGGTTGCCAAGCTTACACAAAACTATGAGTTTCCTGAAATCTCAGCAACATTTTTTCAACCAATCTTGATGATACTTTCAGGTAATGATCAGTACACCAATCCCACTAGGCTCACCAAATTTCGTTCTTCTAGATAAAACCGTTCATTTGCAGTAACCGTTTTCATTTTTAGGTTTCACTCTATTTTCTTCAATATGGATACATGCACTTGGAACTCAAAATCAAACACGGTTTGTGCTAGCTCTTTGAAACATGGTACAAAAATGTAGTTTCAAGTTCTATCTTTATGGGTTGTTGCCTATTGATGTAGCTTCAAGCAGAGACTAACGAAAATCACTTTCATTAAAATGGGTTGCAAAGCTTTTAAAAAACTACGAGTTTTCTGGAATCTCAGCAACATTTATTCACCCAATCTTGATGATACTTTCAGGTAATGATCAGTACACAAATCCCACTTGGCTCACCAAATTTCATTCTTCTAGGTTAAACCGTTCGTTGGCAATAAACGTTTTCATTTTTAGGTTTCACTCTATTTTCTTCAATATGAATACATGCTGTTGAAACTCTTAATCAAACACGGTTTTTGCTAGCTCCTTGAAACATGGCACAAGAAAGTAGTTTCAAGTTGTATCTTTATGGTTTGTTTCTTATTGATGTAGCCCCAAGCAGAGACTGACGAAAATCACGTTCATTGAAAGGGGTTGCCAAACTTCCAAAAAACTACGAGTTTCCTGAAATCTCAGCAAACATTTTTTCACCCAATCTTGATGATACTTTCAGTTAACGATCAGTACACCAATCCCACTTGGCTCATCAAATTTTGTTTTTCTAGGTTAAACCGTTCGTTTGCAGTAACTGTTTTTATTTTTAGGTTTCACTCTTTTTTCTTCAATAAGGATACATGCAGTTGGAACTCTAAATCTAACACGGTTTGAGCTAGCTCTTTGAAACTTGGTGCAATATAGTAGTTTTACATTCTATCTCTATGGTTTGTTTCCTATTGATGTACTCCCAAGCAAAGACTGACGAAAATCACTCTCATTGAAAGGGGTTGCCAAGCTTCCATAAAACAACGAGTTTACTGAAATGTCAGCAAACTCTTTTTCACCCAATATTGAAGATACTTTCAGGTAATGATCAGGACACCAATCCCACTTGGCTCACGAAATTTCATTCATCTAGGTTGAATCGTTCGTTTGAAGTACCGTTTTCATTTTTATGTTTAAATCTGTTTTCTCCTATATAAATACATGTATTTAGGACTCTAATACAAAGACCGTTTTTGGTAGCTCTATGAAACTTGGCACAAGAAAGTAGTTTCAAGTTCTATCTTTATGGATTGTTTCATATTAATGTAGCCCCAATCAGAGACTGAGGAAAATCACTTTCATTGAGAGGGGTTGCCTAACTTTCAAAAAACTACGATTTTCCTGAAATCTCAGCAAACATTTTTTCACCCACTCTTGATGAAACTTTCAGGTAATGATCAGTACACCAAACACACTTGGCTCACCAAATTTCGTTCTTCTAAGTTTAACCGTTCATTTGCAGTAACCGTTTTCATTTTTAGGTTTCTCTCTTTTTTCTTCAATACAGATACATGCAGTTGGAACTCTAAATCAAACATGGTTTGTGCTAGCTCTTTGAAACATGGCACAAGAAAGTAGTTTCAAGTTGTATCTTTATGGTTTGTTTCCTATTGATGTAGCCCCAAGCAGAGACTGACGAAAATCACTTTCATTGAAAGGGTTTCCCTAACTTCCAAAAAACTACGAGTTTAATGAAATCTCAGCAAACATTTTTTCACCCAATCTTGATGATACTTTCAGGTAATGATCACTACACCAATCGCACTAGGCTCACCAAATTTCGTTCTTTTAGGTTAAATCGTTCATTTGCAGTAACCGTTTTCATTTCCAGGTTTCACTCTGTTTTTTTAAATATGGATACATGCATTTGGAACTCTAAATCGAACACGGTTTGTGCTAGCTCTTTGATACTTGGCACAAGAACGTAGTTTCAAATTCTATCTTTATGGTTCATTTTCTATGGATATAGCCCCAAGCATACACTGACGAAAATCACTTTCATTGAAAGGGGTTGCAAAGCTTCCAAAAAACTACGAGTTTCCTGAAATTACAGCAAACATTTTTTCACCCAATCTTGATGATACTTTCAGGATATGATCAGTACACCAATCCCACTTGGCTCACCAAATTTCGTTCTTCTAGGTTAAACCGTTCATTTGAAGTAACCATTTTCATTTTCAGGTTTCACACTGTTTTATTCAATATGGATACATGCGCTTGGAACTCTAAATCAAAAACGCTTTGTGCTAGCTCTTAGAAACTTGGCACAGTATAATAGTTTTACGTTTTATCTCTATTGTTTGTTTCCTATTGATGTAGTCCCAAGCAGAGACTGACGAAAATCCCTTTGATTGACATTGTTTGCCAAGCTTCCATAAAAATACGAGTTTCCTGAAATCGAAGCAAATATTTTTTCACCCAATCGTGATGATACTTTCAGGTATGAACAGTACACCAATCCCACTTGGCTCACCAAATTTCTTTCTTCTAGGTTAAACCATTCGTTTGCAGTAACCGTTTTCATTTCTAGGTTTCACTCTGTTTTCTTCAATATAGATAGATGCAGTTGGAACTCTAAATCAAACACGGTTTTTGCTAGCTCTTTGAAACTTGGCACAAGAATGTAGTTTCAAGTTCTATCTTTATGGTTGGTTTTCTATTGATGTAGCCCCACGCAGAGACTGAGGAAAATCACTTTCATTGAAAGGGGTTGCCACGCTTCCCAAAAACTACGAGTTTCCTGAAATCTCAAAAATATTTTTTCACCCAATCGTGATGATACATTCAGGTAATGATCTGTACACCAATCCCACTTGGCTCACCAAATTTCGTTCTGCTATGTTAAACCGTTCGTTTCCAGTAACCGTTTTCATTTGTAGGTTCACTCTGTTTTTTTCAATATCGATACATGCACTTGGAACACTAAATCAAACACAGTTTGTGCTAGCTCTTTGAAACATGGCACAAGAATGTAGTTTCAAGTTCTATCTTTATGTTTTGTTTTCTATTGATGTAGCCCCAAGAAGAGACTGACAAAAATCACTTTCATTGAAAGGGGTTGCCACACTTCCAAAAAATGACGGGTTTCCTGAAATCTCAGCAACATTTTTTCACCCAGTTGTGATGATACTTTCAGGTAATGATCAGTACACCAATCCCACTTGGCTCACCAAATATAGTTCTTCAAGTTTAAACCGTTTGTTTGCAGTAACCGTTTTCATTTTCAGGTTTCACTCCGTATTCTTAAATATGAATACATGCAGTTGAAACTCTAAATCAAACAAGGTTTGTGCTAGCTCTTTGAAACATGGCGCAAAAAGGTAGTTTCAAGTTGTATCTTTATGGTTTGTTTCCTATTGATGTAGCCCCAAGCTGAGACTGACGAAAATCACTTTCATTTAAAGGGGTTGCCTACCTTCCAAAAAAATACGAGTTTCCTAAAATCTCAGCGAACATTTTTTCACCCATTTTTGATGATACTTTCAGGTAATGATCAGTACACCAATCCCACTTAGATCACAAAATTTCGATCTTCTAGGTTAAACCATTCGTTTGCAATAACCGTTTTCATTTTTAGGTTTCACTCTGTTTTCTTCAATATAGATACATGCATTTGGAACTCTAAATCAAACACGGTTTGTGCTAGCTCTTTGAAACATGGCACAAGAAAGTAGTTACAAGTTGTATCTTTATGGTTTCTTTCCTATTGATATAGCCCCAAGCAGAGACTGACGAAAATCACTTTCATTTAAAGGGGTTGCCTACATTCCAAAAAACTACGAGTTTCCTGAAATCTCAGCAAACAATTTTTCACCCAATCTTGATGATACTTTCAGGTAATGATCAGTACACCAATCCCACTTAGATCTCAAAATTTCGATCTTCTAGGTTAAATCATTCGTTTGCAGTAAGCGTTTTCATTTTTAGGTTTTACTCTGTTTTCTTCAATATGGATACATGCAGTTGGAACTCTAAATCAAACACGGTTTGTGCT
Organism: Ictidomys tridecemlineatus; assembly: GCF_052094955.1. Classification (NCBI taxonomy): domain Eukaryota; kingdom Metazoa; phylum Chordata; class Mammalia; order Rodentia; family Sciuridae; genus Ictidomys; species Ictidomys tridecemlineatus. The sequence continues at coordinate 22,184 of NW_027522093.1, forward strand.
ACCACTTTGAAAATTGGCACAAGAAAGTAGTTTCAAGTTCTATAATTTTGGTTTGTTTCCTATTGATGGAGACTCAAGGAGAGACTGACAAAAATCACTTTCATTTAAAGGGGTTTACTACCTTCCAAAAAACTACGAGTTTCCTAAAATCTCAGCAAACATTTTTTCACCCAATCTTGATGATACTTTCAGGTAAAGATCAGGACACCAGTCCCACATGGCTCACCAAATTTCGTTCTTCTAGGTTAAACCATTCGTTTGCAGTAAACGTTTACATTTTTAGGTTTCACTCTGTTTTCTTTAATATGGATACATGCAATTGGAACTCTAAATCTAACAAGGTTTTTGCTAGCTCTTTGAAACTTGTCACAAGAAAGTAGTTTCAAGTTCTATCTTAATGGTTGTTTTTCTATGGATGTAGCCAAAAGCAGAGACTGATGAAAATCACTTTCATTGAAAGGGGTGGCCAAGTTTCCAAAAAACTACTAGTTTCCTGAAATCTCAGCAACATTTTTTCACCCAATGTTGATGATACTTTAAGGTAAAGATTAGTACACGAATCCCACTTGGCTCACCAAATTTCGTTTTCCAGGTTAAACCGTTCATTTGCAGTAACCGTTTTTATTTTTAGGTTTCACTCTGTTTTCTTCAATATGAATAAATTCACTGGGAACACTAAATCAAACACGGTTTGTGCTAGCTCTTTGAAACTTGGCACAAGAATGTAGTTTCAAGTTCTATATTTATGATTTGTTTTCAATTGATGTAGCCCCTAGCAGAGACTGACAAAAATCACTTTAATTGAAAAGGGTTGCCACCCTCCAAAAAACTACGAGTTTCCTGAAATCTCAGCAACTTGTTTTCACCCAATCGTGATGATACTTTCAGGTAAAGATCAGAACACCATTCCCACTTGGCTCACCAAATTTCGTTCTTCTAGGTTAAACCGTTCGTTTGCAGTAACCGTTTACAGTTTCAGGTTTCACTCTGTTTTCTTCAATATGAATACATGCAGTTGATACTCTAAATCAAACAAGGTTTGTGCTAACTCTTTGAAACTTGGCACAAAAAAGTAGTTTGAAGTTCTATCTTTATGGTTTGTTTCCTATTGATGTAGCCCCAAGCAGAGACTGATGAAAATCACTTTCATTAAAAAGGGTTGCCTACCTTCCAAAAAACTACGAGTCTCCTGAAATCTCAGCAAACATTTTTTCACCAAATCTTGATGATACTTTCAGGTAATGATCAGTACACCAATCCCACTTGGCTCACCAAATTTCCTTCCTCTAAGTTAAACCGTTCACTTTCAGTAACCTTTTTCATTTTTAGGTTTCACTCTGTTTTCTTCAATATGGATACATGCACTTGGAACTCTAAATCAAACACGGTTTGTGCTACCACTTTGAAAATTGGCACAAGAAAATAGTTTCAAGTTCTATCATTATGGTTTGTTTCCTATTGATGGAGACCCAAGCAGAGACTGACGAAAATCACATTCATTTAAAGGGGTTGACTACCTTCCAAAAAACTACGAGTTTCCTAAAATCTCAGCAAACATTTTTTGACCCAATCTTGATGATGCTTTCAGGTAATGACCAGGACACCAATCCCACATGGCTCACCAAATTTCGTTCTTCTAGGTTAAACCGTTCGATTGCAGTAACCGTTTACATTTTTAGGTTTCACTCTGTTTTCTTCAATATGGATAAATGCATTTGGAACTCTAAATCAAACACGGTTTGTGCTAGCTCTTTGAAACTTGGCACAAGAATGTAGTTTCAAGTTCTATTTTTATGGTTTGTTTCCTATTGATGTAGCCCCTAGCAGAGACTGACAAAATTCACTTGAATTGAAAGGGGTTGCCACGCTCCAAAAAACTACGAATTTCCTAAAATCTCAGCAACATGTTTTCACCCAATCATGATGATACTTTCAGTTAAAGATCAGTACACCAATCCCACTTGGCTCACCAAATTTTGTTCTTCTAGGTTAAACCGTTCGTTTGCAGTAACCGTTTACATTTTCAGGTTTCACACTGTTTTCTTCAATATGAATACATGCATTTGAAACTCTAAATCAAACAAGGTTTGTGCTAACTCTTTGAAACTTGGCACAAAAAAGTAGTTTCAAGTTCTATCTCTATGGTTTGATTGCTGTTGATGTAGCCCTAAGCAGAGACTGGCGAGAATCACTTTCATGGAAAGGTGTTGCCAATTTTCCAAAAAACTACGAGTTGCCTGAATACTCAGCAAACACTTTTTCACCCAATCTTGATGAAACTTTCAGGTAATGATCCGGACACCAATCCCACTTAGCTCACCAAATTTTGTTCTTCTAGGTGAAGCCGTTCGTTTGCAGTAACCGTTTTTATTTTGAGGTTTTACTCTGTTTTCTCCTATACGGATACATATATTTGGAACTCTAAATCAAACACGGTTTGTGCTAGCTCTTTGAAACTTGACACAATAAAGCAGTTTCAAGTTCTATCTCTATGGTTTGTTTGCTGTTGATGTAGCCCTAAGCAGAGACTGGTGAGAATCACTTTCATGGAAAGGGGTTGCCAAGCTTAAATGAAACTATGAGTTCCCTGAAATATCAGCAAACACTTTTTCACTCAATCTTGATGATACTTTCAGGTAATGATCAGTACACCAATCACACTTGGCTCACCAAATTTAGTTTTTCTAGGTTAAACTATCCATTTGCCGTAACCGTTTTCATTTTGAGGTTTTACTCTGTTTTCTCCTATACGGATACATGTATTTGGAACTCTAAATCAAACACGGTTTGTGCTAGCTCTTTGAAACTTGACAAAATAAAGCAATTTCCTGTAATATCCCTATAGTTTGTTTGCTGTTCATGTAGCCCTAAACAGACACTGGCGAAAATCACTTTCATGGAAAGGGGTTGCCAAGCTTCCAAAAAACTACGAGTTGCCTGAAATCTCAGCAAACACTTTTTCACACAATCTTGATGATACTTTCAGGTAATGATCAGTACACCAATCCCACTTGGCTCACCAAATTTCGTTCTTGTAGGTGAAACCGTTCGTTTGCAGTAACCGTTTTCATTTTTAGGTTTCACTCTGTTTTTTCCTATACGGATACATGTATCTGGAACTCTAAATCAAACACGGTTTGTGCTAGCTCTTTGAAACTTGACACAATAAAGCAGTTTCAAGTTCTATCTCTGTGGTTTGTTTGCTGTTGATGTAGCCCTAAGCAGAGACTGGCGAAAATCACTTTCATGGAAAGGGGTTGCCAAGCTTAAAAAAAACTATGAGTTCCCTGAAATCTCAGCAAACACTTTTTCACCCAATCTTGATAATACTTTCAGGTAATGATCAGTACACCAATCACACTTGGCTCACCAAATTTAGTTTTTCTAGGTTAAACTGTTCGTTTGCAGTAACCGTTTTCATTTGAGGTTTCACTCTGTTTTTTCCTATACAAATACATGTATTTGGAACTCTAAATCAAACACGGTTTGTGCTAGCTCTTTGAAACTTGACACAATAAAGCAGTTTCAAGTTCTATCTCTATGGTTTGTTTGCTGTTGATGTAGCCTTAAGCAGAGACTGGCGAGAATCACTTTCATGGAAAGGGGTTGCCAAGCTTAAAAAAAACTATGAGTTCCCTGAAATATCAGCAAACACTTTTTCACCCAATCTTGATGATACTTTCAGGTAATGATCAGTACACCAATCACACTTGGCTCACCAAATTTAGTTTTTCTAGGTTAAACTGTCCGTTTGCAGTAACCGTTTTCATTTTGAGATTTCACTCTGTTTTCTCCTATACAAATACATTTATTTGGAACTCTAAATCAAACACGGTTTGTGCTAGTTCTTTGAAACTTGACACAATAAAGCAGTTTCCTGTAATATCCCTATGGTTTGTTTGCTGTTCATGTAGCCCTAGGCAGAGACTGGCGAAAATCACTTTCATGGAAAGGGGTTGCCAAGCTTCCAAAAAACTACGAGTTGCCTGAAATCTCAGCAAACACTTTTTCACCCAATCTTGATGATACTTTCAGGTAATGATCAGTACACCAATCCCACTTGGCTCACCAACTTTCGTTCTTCTAGGTGAAACCGTTCGTTTGCAGTAACCGTTTTCATTTTGAGATTTCACTCTGTTTTCTCCTATACGGATACATGTATTTTGAACTCTAAATCAAAACGGTTTGTGCTAGCTCTTTGAAACTTGACACAATAAAGCAGTTTCAAGTTCTATCTCTATGGTTTGTTTGCTATTGATGTAGCCCTAAGCAGAGACTGGCGAGAATCACTTTCATGGAAAGGGGTTGCCAAGCTTCCAAAAAACTATGAGTTGCCTGAATCTCAGCAAACACTTTTTCACCCAATCTTGATGATACTTTCAGGTAATGATCAGTACACCAATCCCACTTCGCTCACCAAATTTCGTTCTTCTAGGTGAAACCGTTTGTTTGCAGTAACCGTTTTCATTTTGAGGTTTCACTCTGATTTCTCCTATAGGGATACATGTATTTGGAACTCTAAATCAAACAAGGTTTGTGCTAGCTCTTTGAAACCTGACACATTAAAGCAGTTTCAAGTTCTATCTCTATGGTTTGTTTGCTGTTGATGTAGCCCTAAGCAGAGACTGGCGAGAATAACTTTCATGGAAAGGGGTTGCCAATCTTCCAAAAAACTACGAGTTGCCTGAATACTCAGCAAACACTTTTTCACCCAATCTTGATGATACTTTCAGGTAATGATCAGTACACCAATCCCACTTGGCTCACTTAATTTCGTTCTTCTAGGTTAAACCGTTCATTTATAGTGAACGTTTTCATCTTTAGGTTTCACTCTGTTTTCTTCAATATGGATACATGCACTTGAAACACTAAATCAAACACGGTTTGTGCTAGCTCTTTGAAACTTTTCACAGAAAGTAGTTTCGAGTTCTGCTTTAAGGTTTGTTTCCTATTGATGTAGCTTCAAGCAGAGACTGACGAAAATCACTTTCATTGAAAGAAGTTGCCTACCTTCCGAAAAACTACAAGTTTCATAAAATCTCAGCAAACATTTCTTCACCCAATCTTGATGGTACTTTCAGGTAATGATCAGTACACAAATCCCACTTGGCATACCAAATTTCGTTCTTCTAGATTAAAACCGTTCGTTTGCAGTAACCTTTTAGTTTTTAGGTTTCAGTCATTTTTCTCCTATATGGATACATGTATTTGGAACTGTAAAACAAACACGGTTCGTTCTAGCTCTTTAAAACGTGGCATAAGAAAGTAGTTTCATGTTCTATTTTTATGGTTTGTTTTCTTTTGATGTAGCCCCAAGCAGAGACTGACGAAAATCAATTTGATTAAAAGGGGTTGCATAACTTTCAAAAAACTATGGGTTTCCTGAAATCTCAGCAAACATTTTTCACCCAGTCTTGATTATACTTTCAGGTAATGATACACCATTCCCACTTGGCTCAGCAAATTTCGTACGTCTAGGTTAAGCCCTTCGTTTGCAGTAACCGTTTTCATTTTTAGATTTTAAATTGTATCTTTATGGTTTGTTTCCTATCGATGTAGTCCCTAGTAGAGACTGTCGAAAATCACTTTCATTAAAAGGGGTTGCCAAGCTTCCAAAAAACTAGGACTTTCCTGAAATCTCAGCAAACATTTTTCACCCAGTCTTGATGATACTTTCAGGTAATGATCAGGATACCAATCCCACATGTCTCACCAAATTTCGTTATTCTAGGTTAAACCGTTCTTTTGTAATAACCGTTTATATTTTTAGGTTTCACTGTGTTTTCTTCAATATTGATACATGAAGGTGGAACTCTAAATCAAACACGGTTTGTGCTAGCTTTTTGAAACTTGGAACAAAAAAGTAGCTTCAAGTTGTATAATTATGATTTGTTTTCTATTGATATAGCCCCAATAAAAGACTGACAAAAATCACTTTTATTGAAAGTGGTTGCCTACCCTCCAAAAAACTAAAGTTACCAGAAATCTCAGCAAACATTTTTTCACCCATACTATGATACTTTCAGATAATAATCAATACACCAATTGCACTTGGCTCACCAAATTCCGTTCTTCTAGGTTAAACCGTTCATTTGCAGTAACCGTTTTCATTTTTAGGTTTCACTCTGTTTTCTTCAATATGGATACATGCAGTTGGAACTCTAAATCAAACACAGTTTGTGCTAGCTCTCTGAAACTTGGCACAATAAAGTAGTTTCAAGTTGTCTCTTTATGGTTTGTTTCCTGTTAATGTAGCCTCAATCAGAGACTGACGAAAATCACTTTCATTGAAAGGGGTTGCCAAGCTTCCAAAAAACTACGAGTTTCCTGAAATCTCAGCAAACATTTTTTCACTTAATATTGATGATACTTTCAGGTAATGATCAGTACACCAATTCCCCTTGGCTCACCAAATTTCGTTCTTCTAGGTTAAACCGTTCGTTTGCAGTAACCGTATTCATTTTTAGGTTTCACTCTCTATTCTTCAATATGGATACATGCAGTTGGAACTGTAAATCAAACACGGTTTCTGCTAGCTTTTTTAAACTTGGCACAAGAAAGTAGTTTCCTGTTGTATCTTTATGGTTTGTTTCTTGTTAATGTAGCCCCAATCAGAGACTGACGAAAATCACTTTCATTGAAAGGGGTTGCAAGCTTCCAAAAAACTTCGAGTTTCCTGAAATCTCAGCAAACATTGTTTCACCCAATCTTGACAACACTTTCAGGTAATAATCAGTACACCAGTTTCACTTGGCTCACCAAATTTCGTTCTTCTAGGTTAAACCGTTCTTTTGCAGTAACCGTTTCATTTTTAGGTTTCACTCTTTTTTCTTCAATATGAATACATGCAGTTGGAACTCTAAATCAAACACGGTTTCTGCTAGCTTTTTAAAACTTGGCACTAGAGAGTAGTTTCCTGTTGTATCTTTATGATTTGTTTCCTCTTGATGTAGCCCCAAGCAGAGACTGACGAAAATCACTTTTATTGAAAGGGGTTGCCAAACTTCCAAAAAACTGCAAATTTCCTGAAATCTCAGCAAAAATGTTTTCACCCAATCTTGATGATACTTTCAGGTAATGATAAGTACACCAATCCCACTTGGCTCACCCAATTTCGTACTTCTAGGTGAAACCGTTTGTTTGAGGTAACCGTTTTCATTTTTAGGTTTCTTTCTGTTTTCTTCAATATGGATACATGCACTTGGAACTCTAAATCAAACACGGTTTGTGCTAGCTCTTTGAAACTTTGCACAGTATAGTTGTTTTAGGATTTATCTCTATGGTTTCTTTCCTATTTATGTAGTCACAAGCAGAGACTGGCGAAAATCGCTTTCATTGAAAGGGGTTGTCAAGCTTCCATAAAACTACGAATTTTCTGAAATCTCATGCAAATATTTTTTTACCCAATCTTGATGATACTTTCAGGTAATGATCAGTACACCAATCCCACTTGGCTCACCAAATTTCGTTCTTCTAGGTTAAATCGTTCGTTTGCAGTAACCGTTTTCATTTTTAGGTTTCACTCTGTTTTCATCAATATGGATACATGCACTTGGAACTCTAAATCGAACACGGTTTGTGCTCCCACTTTGAAACTTGGTACAAGAAAGTAGTTTCAAGTTGTATCTTTATGGTTTGTTCCTATTGATGTAGCCCCAATCAGAGACTGACGAAAATCACTTTCATTCAAATGGGTTGCCAAGCTTACAAAAAACTATGAGTTTACTGAAATCTCAGCAACATTTTTTCAACCAATTTGATGATACTTTCAGGTAATGATCAGTAAACCAATCCCACTTGGCTCACCAAATTTTGTTCTTCTATGTTAAACTGTTCGTTTGCAGTAACCGTTTTCATTTTTAGGTTTCACTCTGTTTTCTTCAATATGGATACATGCAGTTGAAACTCTAAGTAAAACACGGATTGTTTTAGCTCTTTGAAACTTGGCACAAGAAAGTAGTTTCAAGTTGTATCTTTAAGGTTTGTTTCCTATTGATGTAGCCTCAATCAGAGACTGTCGAAAATCACTTTCATTGAAAGGGGTCGCCAAGCTTCCGAAAAACTACGAGTTTCCTGAAATCTCAGCAAAATTTTTTCTCCCAATCTTGATGATACTTTCAGGTAATGATTAGTACACAAATCCCACTTGGCTAACCAAATTTCGTTCTTCTAGGTTAAACCATTAATTTGTAGTAACCGTTTACATTTTTAGATTTCACTGTTTTCTTCAATATGGATACATTCACTTGGAACTCTAAATCAAACACGGTTTGTGCTAGCTCTTTGAATCTTGGCACAAGAAAGTAGTTTCAAGTTCTATCTTTAGTTCTATCTTTATGGTTTGTTGCCTATTGATGTAGCTTCAAGCAGAGACTGACGAAAATTACTTTCATTAAAATGGGTTGCAAAGCTTCAAAAAAACTATGAGTTTCCTGGAATCTCAGCAACATTTTTTTACCCAAACTTGATTATACTTTAAGGTACTGATCAGTACACCAATCCCACTTGGCTCACCAAATTTCCTTCTTCTAGGTGACACCGTTCGTTGGCAGTAACTGTTTTCATTTTTAGGTTTCACTCTATTTTCTTCAGTATGAATACATGCTGTTTAAACTCTAAATCAAACACGTTTTGTGCTAGCTCTTTGAAACATGGCACAAGAAAGTAGTTTCAAGTTGTATCTTTATGGTTTGTTTTCCTATTGATGTGGACCCAAGCAGAAACTGACAAAAATCACTTTCATTGACAGGGGTTGCCTAACTTCCAAAAAACTTCAAGTTTTTTGAAATCTCAGCAAACATTTTTTCACCCAATCTTGACGATACTTTCAGGTAATGATCACTACACCAATCGCACTTGGCTCACCAAATTTCGTTCATGTAGGTTAAATCGTTCCTTTGCCGTAACCGTTTTCATTTTCAGGTTTCACTCTGTTTTTTTCAATACGGATACATGCAGTTGAAACTCTAAATCTAACACGGTTTGTGCTAGCTCTTTGATAATTGGCACAAGAAAGTAGTTTCAAGTTTGATCTTTATGGTTTATTTTCTATTGATGTAGCCCCAAGCCTACACTGACGAAAATTACTTTCATTGAAAGGGGTTGCCAAGCTTCCAAAAAACTACGAGTTTCCTGAAATCTCAGCAAACATTTTTTCACCCAAACTTGATGATACTTTCAGGAAATATTCAGTACACCAATCCCACTTGGCTCACCAAATTTCGTTCTCTAGTTTAAACCGTTCGTTTGCAGTAACCGTTTTCATTTTCAGGTTTCACACTTTTTTTATTCAATATGGATACATGTGCTTGTAACTTTAAATCGAAAAAGGTTTGTGCTAGCTCTTAGAAACTTGGCACAGTATAATTGTTTTACGTTTTATCTCTATGGTTTGTTTCCTATTGATGTATCCCAAGCAGAGACTGGACTAAAATCACTTTCATTGATAGTGTTTGCCAAACTTCCATAAAAATACGAGTTTCCTGAAATCGGAGCAAACATTTTTTCACCCAATCTTTATGATACTTTCAGGTAAGGATCAGTACACCAATCCCACTTGGCTCACCAAATTTCTTTCTTCCAGGTTAAACCATTCGTTTGCAGTAACCGTTTTCATTTTTAGATTTCACTCTGTTTTTTTCAATATAGATACAAGCAGTTGGAACTCTAAATAAAACACGGTTTTTGCTAGCTCTTTGAAACTTGGAACAAGAAAGTAGTTTCAAGTTGTATCTTTATATATTGTTTCTTATTGGTGTAGCTATAAGCACGGACTGACAAATATCACTTTCATTGAAAGGGGTTGCGAAGCTTCCAAAAAACTACCAGTTTCCTGAAATCTCAGCAACATTTTTTCACCCAATCCTGATGATACTTTCAGGTAATGATCAGTACACCAATCCCACTTGGCTCACCAAATTTCGTTCTTCTAGGTTAAACCGTTCGATTGCAGTAACCGTTTTCATTTTCAGGTTTCACTGTTTTTCCTTCAATATGGATACATGCAGTTGGAACTGTAAGTCAAGCACGGTTTGTCCTAGCTCTTTGAAACTTGGCACAAGAAAGTAGTTTCAACTTGTATTTTTATGGTTTGTTTCTTATTAATGTAGCCCAAAGAAGAGACTGACGAAAATCACTTTCTTTGAAATGGGTTGCCTACCTTCCAAAAAACTACGAGTTTTCCTGAAATCTCACCAAACATTTTTTTCACCCAATCTTGATGATTCTTTCAGGTAATGATCAGTACACCAATCCCACTTGGCTCACCAAATTTCGTTCTTATAGGTTAAACCGTTTCGTTTCCAGTAACCATTTTCATTTTCAGGTTTTACTCTGTTTTCTTCAATATGAATACATGCAGTTGAAACTCTAAGTCAAACAAGGTTTGTGCAAACTCTTTGAAACTTGACACAAAAAAAGTAGTTTCAAATTCTATCTTTATGGTTTGTTTACTATTGATGTAGCCCCAAGCAGAGACTGATGAAAATTACTTTCATTAAAAGGAGTTGCCTACCTTTCAAAAAACTACGAGTTTCCTGAAATCTCAGCGAACATTATTTCACCCAATCTGGATGATACTTTCAGGTAATGATCAGTACACCAATCCCACTTGGCTCACCAAATTTCGTTCTTCTAGGTTAAACCGTTCGTTGGCAGTAACCGTTTTCATTTTTAGGTTTCATTTTGTTTTTTTCAATATGGATACATGCACCTGGAACTCTAAATCAAACACAGTTTGTGGTAGCTCTTTGAAACTTGACACAAGAATGTAGTTTTACGTTCTAACTTTATGGTTTGTTTCCTATTGATGTAACCCCAAGCAGAGACTGACGAAAATCAATTTCATTGAAAGGGGTTGCCTACCTTCCAAAAAACTACTAGTTTCCTGAAATCTAAGCAAACACTTTTTAACCCAGTCTTGATGATACTTTCAGGCAATGAACATTACACCAATCCTTCTTGGCTCACCACATTTCCTTTTTCTAGGTTAAACCGTTCATTTGCAGTAACCGTTTTCATTTTCAGGTTTCACTCTGTTTTCTTCAATATGGATACATGCAGTTGAAACTCTATATCAAACACTTTTTGTGCTAGCTCTTTGAAACTTGGCACAACAAAGTAGTTTCAAGTTCTATGTTAATGGTTTGTTTCCTATTGATGTAGCTAGGATCAGACACTGAGCAAAATCACTTTTGCCTACCTTAGAAAAAACTACTAGTTTCCTGAAATCTCAGCAAACATTTTTTCACTCAATCTTAATGATACTTTCAGATAATGATCAGTACACCAATCCCACTTGGTTCACCAAATTTCGTTCTTCTAGGTTAAACCGTTCGTTTGCAGTAACCGTTTTCATTTTTAGGTTTCATTCTGTTTTCTTCAATATAGATACATGCACTTGGAACTCTAAATAACACAAGGTTCTTGCTAGCTTGTTGAAACTTGACACAAAAATATAGTTTCAAGTTCTATCTTTATGGTTTGTTTCCTAGTAATATAGCCCCAAGCAGAGACTAACGAAAATCAATTTCATTGAAAGGGGTTGCCTACCTTCCAAAAAACTACGAGTTTCCTGAAATCTCAGCAAACATTTTTTCACCCAATCTTGATGACTTTCAGGTAATGATCAGTACACGAATCCCACTTGGCTCACCTAATTTCATTCTTCGATGTTAAACCGTTGGTTTGCAGTAACCATTTACATTTTTAGGTTTCAGTCTGTTTTCTTCAATATGGATACGTGAAG
>NW_027522094.1:0-33865 GCF_052094955.1 Ictidomys tridecemlineatus
CTGCCAAGCTTCCAAAAAAACTACGAGTTGCCTGAAATCTCAGCACACACTTTTTCACCCAACCTTGATGAAACTTTCAGGTAATGATCAGTACACCAATCCAACTTGGCTCGCCAAATTTCGTTCTTCTAGGTGAAACCGTTCGTTGGCAGTAACCGGTTTCATTTTGAGGTTTCACTCTGTTTTCTCCTATAGGGATACATGTATTTGGAACGCTAAATCAAACAAGGTTTGTGCTAGCTCTTTGAAACTTGACACCATAAAGCAGTTTCAAGTTCTATCCCTATGGTTTGTTTGCTGTTGATGTAGCCCTAAGCAGAGACTGGCGAGAATCACTTTCATGGAAAGGGCCTGCCAAGCTTCCAAAAAACTACGAGTTGCCTGAAATCTCAGCACACACTTTTTCACCCAATCTTGATGAAACTTTCAGGTAATGATCAGTACACCAATCCCACTTGGCTCGCCAAATTTCGTTCTTCTAGGTGAAACCGTTCGTTGGCAGTAACCGGTTTCATTTTGAGGTTTCACTCTGTTTTCTCCTATAGGGATACATGTATTTGGAACTCTAAATCAAACACGGTTTGTGCTAGCTCTTTGAAACTTGACACCATGAAGCAGTTTCAAGTTCTATCTCTATGGTTTGTTTGCTGTTGATGTAGCCCTAAGCAGAGACTGGCGAGAATCACTTTCATGGAAAGGGCCTGCCAAGCTTCCAAAAAACTACGAGTTGCCTGAAATCTCAGCACACACTTTTTCACCCAACCTTGATGAAACTTTCAGGTAATGATCAGTACACCAATCCCACTTGGCTCGCCAAATTTCGTTCTTCTAGGTGAAACCGTTCGTTGGCAGTAACCGGTTTCATTTTGAGGTTTCACTCTGTTTTCTCCTATAGGGATACATGTATTTGGAACTCTAAATCAAACACGGTTTGTGCTAGCTGTTTGAAACTTGACACCATAAAGCAGTTTCAAGTTCTATCTCTATGGTTTCTTTGCTGTTGATGTAGCCCTAAGCAGAGACTGGCGAGAATCACTTTCATGGAAAGGGCCTGCCAAGCTTCCAAAAAACTACGAGTTGCCTGAAATCTCAGCACACACTTTTTTAACCCAATATTGATGAAACTTTCAGGTAATGATCAGTACACCAATCCCACTTGGCTCGCCAAATTTCGTTCTTCTAGGTGAAACCGTTCGTTGGCAGTAACCGGTTTTATTTTGAGGTTTCACTCTGTAGGGATACATGTATTTGGAACTCTAAATCAAACACGGTTTGTGCTAGCTCTTTGAAACTTGACACAATAAAGCAGTTTCAAGTTATATCTCTATGGTTTGTTTGCTGTTGATGTAGCCCTAAGCAGAGACTGGCGAGAATCACTTTCATGGAAAGTGCCTGCCAAGCTTCCAAAAAACTACGAGTTGCCTGAAATCTCAGCACACACTTTTTCACCCAATCTTGATGAAACTTTCAGGTATTGATCAGTACACCAATCCCAATTGGCTCGCCAAATTTCGTTCTTCTAGGTGAAACCGTTCGTTGGCAGTAACCGGTTTCATTTTGAGGTTTTACTCTGTTTTCTCCTATAGGGATACATGTATTTGGAACTCTAAATCAAACACGGTTTCTGCTAGCATTTGAAACTTGACACCATAAAGCAGTTTCAAGTTCTATCTCTATGGTTTGTTTGCTGTTGATGTAGCCCTAAGCAGAGACTGGCGAGAATCACTTTCATGGAAAGGGCCTGCCAAGCTTCCAAAAAACTACGAGTTGCCTGAAATCTCAGCACACACTTTTTCACCCAACCTTGATGAAACTTTCAGGTAATGATCAGTACACCAATCCCACTTGGCTCGCCAAATTTCGTTCTTCTAGGTGAAACCGTTCGTTGGCAGTAACCGGTTTCATTTTGAGGTTTCACTCTGTTTTCTCCTAGAGGGATACATGTATTTGGAACTCTAAATCAAACACGGTTTGTGCTAGCTCTTTGAAAATTGACACCATAAAGCAGTTTCAAGTTCTATCTCTATGGTTTGTTTGCTGTTGATGTAGCGCTAAGCAGAGACTGGCAAGAATCACTTTCATGGAAAGGGCCTGCCAAGCTTCCAAAAAACTACGAGTTGCCTGTAATCTCAGCACACACTTTTTCACCCAATCTCGATGAAACTTTCAGGTAATGATCAGTACACCAATCCCACTTGGCTCGCCAAATTTCGTTCTTCTAGGTGAAACCGTTCGTTGGCAGTAACCGGTTTCATTTTGAGGTTTCACTCTGTTTTCTTCTATAGGGATACATGTATTTGGAACTCTAAATCAAACACGGTTTGTGCTAGCTCTTTGAAACTTGACACCATAAAGCAGTTTCAAGTTCTATCTCTATGGTTTGTTTGCTGTTGATGTAGCCCTAAGCAGAGACTGGCGAGAATCACTTTCATGGAAAGGGCCTGCCAAGCTTCCAAAAAACAATGAGTTGCCTGAAATCTCAGCACACACTTTTTTAACCCAATATTGATGAAACTTTCAGGTAAGGATCAGTACACCAATCCCACTTGGCTCGCCAAATTTTGTTCTTCTAGGTGAAACCGTTCGTTGGCAGTAACCGGTTTCATTTTGAGGTTTCACTCTGTTTTCTCCTAGAGGGATACATGTATTTGGAACTCTAAATCAAACACGGTTTGTGCTAGCTCTTTGAAACTTGACACCATAAAGCAGTTTCAAGTTCTATCTCTATGGTTTGTTTGCTGTTGATGTAGCGCTAAGCAGAGACTGGCAAGAATCACTTTTAAGGAAAGGGCCTGCCAAGCTTCCAAAAAACTACGAGTTGCCTGTAATCTCAGCACACACTTTTTCACCCAATCTCGATGAAACTTTCAGGTAATGATCAGTACACCAATCCCACTTGGCTCGCCAAATTTCGTTCTTCTAGGTGAAACCGTACGTTGGCAGTAACCGGTTTAATTTTGAGGTTTCACTCTGTTTTCTTCTATAGGGATACATGTATTTGGAACTCTAAATCAAACACGGTTTGTGCTAGCTCTTTGAAACTTGACACCATAAAGCAGTTTCAAGTTCTATCTCTATGGTTTGTTTGCTGTTGATTTAGCCCTAAGCAGAGACTGGCGAGAATCACTTTCATGGAAAGGGCCTGCCAAGCTTCCAAAAAACAACGAGTTGCCTGAAATCTCAGCACACACTTTTTTAACCCAATAATGATGAAACTTTCAAGTAATGATCAGTACACCAATCCCACGTGGCTCGCCAAATTTTGTTCTTCTAGGTGAAACCGTTTGTTGGCAGTAACCGGTTTCATTTTGAGGTTTCACTGTGTTTTCTCCTAGAGGGATACATGTATTTGGAACTCTAAATCAAACACGGTTTGTGCTAGCTCTTTGAAACTTGACACCATAAAGCAGATTCAAATTCTATCTGTATGGTTTGTTTGCTGTTGATGTAGCCCTAAGCAGATACTGGCGAGAATCACTTTCATGGAAAGGGCCTGCCAAGCTTCCAAAAAACTACGAGTTGCCTGAAATCTCAGCACACACTTTTTCACCCAACCTTGATGAAACTTTCAGGTAATGATCAGTACACCAATCCCACTTGGCTCGCCAAATTTCGTTCTTCTAGGTGAAACCGTTCGTTGGCAGTAACCGGTTTCATTTTGAGGTTTCACTCTGTTTTCTCCTAGAGGGATACATGTATTTGGAACTCTAAATCAAACACGGTTTGTGCTAGCTCTTTGAAACTTGACACCATAAAGCAGTTTCAAGTTCTATCTCTATGGTTTGTTTGCTGTTGATGTAGCCCTAAGCAGAGACTGGCGAGAATCACTTTCATGGAAAGGGCCTGCCAAGCTTCCAAAAAAACTACGAGTTGCCTGAAATCTCAGCACACACTTTTTCACCCAACCTTGATGAAACTTTCAGGTAATGATCAGTACACCAATCCAACTTGGCTCGCCAAATTTCGTTCTTCTAGGTGAAACCGTTCGTTGGCAGTAACCGGTTTCATTTTGAGGTTTCACTCTGTTTTCTCCTATGGGGATACATGTATTTGGAACGCTAAATCAAACAAGGTTTGTGCTAGCTCTTTGAAACTTGACACCATAAAGCAGTTTCAAGTTCTATCCCTATGGTTTGTTTGCTGTTGATGTAGCCCTAAGCAGAGACTGGCGAGAATCACTTTCATGGAAAGGGCCTGCCAAGCTTCCAAAAAACTACGAGTTGCCTGAAATCTCAGCACACACTTTTTCACCCAATCTTGATGAAACTTTCAGGTAATGATCAGTACACCAATCCCACTTGGCTCGCCAAATTTCGTTCTTCTA
Organism: Ictidomys tridecemlineatus; assembly: GCF_052094955.1. NCBI lineage: Eukaryota > Metazoa > Chordata > Mammalia > Rodentia > Sciuridae > Ictidomys > Ictidomys tridecemlineatus. The sequence continues at coordinate 4,325 of NW_027522094.1, forward strand.
GGTGAAACCGTTCGTTGGCAGTAACCGGTTTCATTTTGAGGTTTCACTCTGTTTTCTCCTATAGGGATACATGTATTTGGAACTCTAAATAAAACACGGTTTGTGCTAGCTCTTTGAAACTTGACACCATGAAGCAGTTTCAAGTTCTATCTCTATGGTTTGTTTGCTGTTGATGTAGCCCTAAGCAGAGACTGCCGAGAATCACTTTTATGGAAAGGGCCTGCCAAATTCCAAAAAACTACGAGTTGCCGGAAATCTCAGCACACACTTTTTCACCCAACCTTGATGAAACTTTCAGGTAATGATCAGTACACCAATCCCACTTGGCTCGCCAAATTTCGTTCTTCTAGGTGAAACCGTTCGTTGGCAGTAACCGGTTTCATTTTGAGGTTTCACTCTGTTTTCTCCTATAGGGATACATGTATTTGGAACTCTAAATCAAACACGGTTTGTGCTAGCTCTTTGAAACTTGACACCATAAAGCAGTTTCAAGTTCTATCTCTATGGTTTGTTTGCTGTTGATGTAGCCCTAAGCAGAGACTGGCGAGAATCACTTTCATGGAAAGGGCCTGCCAATCTTCCAAAAAACTACGAGTTGCCTGAAATCTCAGCACACACTTTTTTAACCCAATATTGATGAAACCTTCAGGTAATGATCAGTACACCAATCCCACTTGGCTCGCCAAATTTCGTTCTTCTAGGTGAAACCGTTCGTTGGCAGTAACCGGTTTTATTTTGAGGTTTCACTCTGTAGGGATACATGTATTTGGAACTCTAAATCAAACACGGTTTGTGCTAGCTCTTTGAAACTTGACACAATAAAGCAGTTTCAAGTTCTATCTCTATGGTTTGTTTGCTGTTGATGTAGCCCTAAGCAGAGACTGGCGAGAATCACTTTCATGGAAAGGGCCTGCCAAGCTTCCAAAAAACTAAGAGTTGCCTGAAATATCAGCACACACTTTTTCACCCAATCTTGATGAAACTTTCAGGTGATGATCAGTACACCAATCCCACTTGGCTCGCCAAATTTCGTTCTTCTAGGTGAAACCGTTCGTTGGCAGTAACCGGTTTCATTTTGAGGTTTCACTCTGTTTTCTCCTATAGGGATACATGTATTTGGAAATCTAAATCAAACACGGTTTGTGCTAGCTCTTTGAAACTTGACACGATAAAGCAGTTTCAAGTTCTATCTCTATGGTTTGTTTGCTGTTGATGTAGCACTAAGCAGAGACTGGCGAGAATCACTTTCATGGAAAGAACCTGCCAAGCTTCCAAAAAACTACGAGTTGCCTGAAATCTCAGCACACACTTTTTCACCCAATCTTGATGAAACTTTCAGGTAATGATCAGTACACCAATCCCACTTGGCTCGCCAAATTTCATTCTTCTAGGTGAAACCATTCGTTGGCAGTAACCGGTTTCATTTTGAGGTTTCACTCTTTTTTCTCCTATAGGGATACATGTATTTGGAACTCTAAATCAAACACGGTTTGTGCTAGCTCTTTGAAACTTGACACAATAAAGCAGTTTCAAGTTCTATCTCTATGGTTTGTTTGCTGTTGATGTAGCCCTAAGCAGAGACAGGCGAGAATCACTTTCATGGAAAGGGCCTGCCAAGGTTCCAAAAAACTACGAGTTGCCTGAAATCTCAGCACACACTTTTTCACCCAATCTTGATGAAACTTTCAGGTAATGATCAGTACACCAATCCCACTTGGCTCGCCAAATCTCGTTCTTCTAGGTGAAACCATTCGTTGGCAGTAACCGGTTTCATTTTGAGGTTTCACTCTGTAGGGATACATGTATTTGGAACTCTAAATCAAACACGGTTTGTGCTAGCTCTTTGAAACTTGACACAATAAAGCAGTTTCAAGTTCTATCTCTATGGTTTGTTTGCTGTTGATGTAGCCCTAAGCAGAGACTGGCGAGAACCACTTTCATGGAAAGGGCCTGCCAAGCTTCCAAAAAACTACGAGTTCCCTGAAATCTCAGCACACACTTTTTCACCCAATCTTGATGAAACTTTCATGTGATGATCAGTACACCAATCCCACTTGGCTCGCCAAATCTCGTTCTTGTAGGTGAAACCGTTCGTTGGGAGTAACCGGTTTTATTTTGAGGTTTCACTCTGTTTTCTCCTATAGGGATACATGTATTTGGAACTCTAAATCAAACACGGTTTGTGCTAGCACTTTGAAACTTGACACAATAAAGCAGTTTCAAGTTCAATCTCTATGGTTTGTTTGCTGTTGATGTAGCCCTAAGCAGAGACTGGCGAGAATCACTTTCATGGAAAGGGCCTGCCAAGCTTCCAAAAAACTACGAGTTGCCTGAAATCTCAGCACACACTTTTTCACCCAATCTTGATGAAACTTTCAGGTAATGATCAGTACACCAATCCCACTTGGCTCGCCAAATTTCGTTCTTCTAGGTGAAACCGTTCGTTGGAAGTAACCGGTTTTATTTTGAGGTTTCACTCTGTAGGGATACATGTATTTGGAACTCTAAATCAAACACGGTTTGTACTAGCTCTTTGAAACTTAACACAATAAAGCAGTTTCAAGTTCTATCTCTATGGTTTGTTTGCTGTTGATGTAGCCCTAAGCAGGGACTGGCGAGAATCACTTTCATGGAAAGTGCCTGCCAAGCTTCGAAAAAACTAAGAGTTGCCTGAAATATCAGCACACACTTTTTCACCCAATCTTGATGAAACTTTCAGGTAATAATCAGTACACCAATCCCACTTGGCTCGCCAAATTTCGTTCTTCTAGGTGAAACCGTTCGTTCGCAGTAACCGGTTTCATTTTGAGGTTTCACTCTATTTTCTCCTATAGGGATACATGTATTTGGAACTCTAAATCAAACACGGTTTGTGCTAGCTCTTGGAAACTTGACACCATAAAGCAGTTTCAAGTTCTATCTCTATGGTTTGTTTGCTGTTGATGTAGCCCTAAGCAGAGACTGGCGAGAATCACTTTCATGGAAAGGGCCTGCCCAGCTCCAAAATCTACGAGTTGCCTGAAATCTCAGCACACACTTTTTCACCCAATCTTGATGAAACTTTCAGGTAATGATCAGTACACCAATCCCACTTGGCTCGCCAAATTTCATTCTTCTAGGTGAAACCGTTCGTTCGCAGTAACCGGTTTCATTTTGAGGTTTCACTCTATTTTCTCCTATAGGGATACATGTATTTGGAACTCTAAATCAAACACGGTTTGTGCTAGCTCTTGGAAACTTGACACAATAAAGCAGTTTCAAGTTCTATCTCTATGGTTTGTTTGCTGTTGATGTAGCCCTAAGCAGAGACAGGCGAGAATCACTTTCATGGAAAGGGCCTGCCAACGTTCCAAAAAACTACGAGTTGCCTGAAATCTCAGCACACACTTTTTCACCCAATCTTGATGAAACTTTCAGGTAATGATCAGTACACCAATCCCACTTGGCTAGCCAAATCTCGTTCTTCTAGGTGAAACCGTTCGTTGGCAGTAACCGGTTTCATTTTGAGGTTTCACTCTGTTTTCTCCTATAGGGATACATGTATTTGGAACTCTAAATCAAACACGGTTTGTGCTAGCTCCTGAAACTTGACACAATAAAGCAGTTTCAAGTTTTATCTATATGGTTTGTTTGCTGTTGATGTAGCCCTAAGCAGAGACTCGCAAGAATCACTTTCATAGAAAGGGCCTGCCAAGCTTCCAAGAAAATACGAGTTGCCTGAAATCTCAGCACACACTTTTTCACCCAATCTTGATGAAACTTTCAGGTAATGATCAGTACACCAATCCCACTTGGCTCGCCAAATTTCGTTCTTCTTGGTGAAACCGTTCGTTGGCAGTAACCGGTTTCATTTTGAGGTTTCACTCTGTTTTCTCCTATAGTTATACATGTATTTGGAACTCTAAATCAAACACGGTTTGTGCTAGCTCTTTGAAACTTGACACAATAAAGCAGTTTCAAGTTCTATCTCTATGGTTTGTTTGCTGTTGATGTAGCCCTAAGCAGAGACTGGCGAGAGTCACTTTCATGGAAAGGGCCTGCCAAGCTTCCAAAAAACTACGAGTTGCCTGAAATCTCAGCACACACTTTTTCATTCAATCTTGATGAAACTTTCGGGTAATGATCAGTACACCAATCCCACTTGGCTCGCCAAATCTCGTTCTTCTAGGTGAAACCGTTCGTTGGCAGTAACCGGTTTCATTTTGAGGTTTCACTCTGTAGGGATACATGTATTTGGAACTCTAAATCAAAACACGGTTTATGCTAGCTCTTTGAAACTTGACACAATAAAGCAGTTTCAAGTTCTATCTCTATGGTTTGTTTGCTGTTGATGTAGCCCTAAGCAGAGACTGGCGAGAATCACTTTCATGGAAAGGGCCTGCCCAGCTTCCAAAAAACTAAGAGTTGCCTGAAATCTCAGCACACACTTTTTGATCCAATCTTGATGAAACTTTCAGGTAATGATCAGTACACCATTCCCACTTGGCTCGCCAAATTTCGTTCTTCTAGGTGAAACCGTTCCTTGGCAGGAACCGGTTTCATTTTGAGGTTTCACTCTGTTTTCTCCTATAGGGATACATGTATTTGGAACTCTAAATCAAACACGGTTTGTGCTAGCTCTTTGAAACTTGACACAATAAAGCAGTTTCAAGTTCTATCTCGATGGTTTGTTTGCTGTTGATGTAGCCCTAAGCAGAGACTGGCGAGAATCACTTTCATGGAAAGGGCCTGCCAAGCTTCCAAAAAACTACGAGTTTCCTGAAATCTCAGCACACACTTTTTCACCCAATCTTGATGAAACTTTCAGGTAATGATCAGTACACCAATCCCACTTGGCTCGCCAAATCTCGTGCTTCTAGGTGAAACCGTTCGTTGGCAGTAACCGGTTTCATTTTGAGGTTTCACTCTGTTTTCTCCTATTGGGATACATGTATTTGGAACTCTAAATCTAACACGGTTTGTGCTAGCTCTTTGAAACTTGACACAATAAAGCAGTTTCAAGTTCTATCTCTATGGTTTGTTTGCTGTTGATGTAGCCCTAAGCAGAGACTGGCGAGAATCACTTTCATGGAAAGGGCCTGCCAAGCTTCCAAAAAACTACGAGTTGCCTGAAATCTCAGCACACACTTTTTCACCCAATCTTGATGAAACTTTCAGGTAATGATCAGTACACCAATCCCTCTTGGCTCGCCAAATTTCGTTCTTCTAGGTAAAACCGTTCGTTGGCAGTAACCGGTTTCATTTTGAGGTTTCACTCTGTTTTCTCCTATAGGGATACATGTATTTGGAACTCTAAATCTAACACGGTTTTTGCTAGCTCTTTGAAACTTGACACAATAAAGCAGTTTCAAGTTCTATCTCTATGGTTTCTTTGCTGTTGATGTAGCCCTAAGCACAGACTGGCGAGAATCACTTTCATGGAAAGGGCCTGCCAAGCTTCCAAAAAACTACGAGTTTCCTGAAATCTCAGCACACACTTTTTCACCCAATCTTGATGAAACTTTCAGGTAATGATCAGTACACCAATCCCACTTGGCTTGCCAAATATCGTTCTTCTAGGTGAAACCGTTCGTTGGCAGTAACCGGTTTTATTTTGAGGTTTCACTCTATTTTCTCCTATAGGGATACATGTATTTGGAACTCTAAATCAAACACGGTTTGTGCTAGCTCCTTGAAACTTGACACAATACAGCAGTTTCAAGTTCTATCTCTATGGTTTGTTTGCTGTTCATGTAGCCCTAAGCAGAGACTCGCAAGAATCACTTTCATAGAAAGGGCCTGCCAAGCTTCCAAAAAACTACGAGTTGCCTGAAATCTCAGCACACACTTTTTCACCCAATCTTGATGACACTTTCAGGTAATGATCAGTACACCAATCCCACTTGGCTCGCCAAATTTCGTTCTTCTAGGTGAAACCGTTCGTTGGCAGTAACCGGTTTCATTTTGAGGTTTCACTCTGTTTTCTCCTATAGGGATACATGTATTTGGAACTCTAAATCAAACACGGTTTGTGCTAGCTCTTTCAAACTTGACACAATAAACCAGTTTCAAGTTCTATCTCTATGGTTTGTTTGCTGTTGATGTAGCCCTAAGCAGAGACTGGCGAGAGTCACTTTCATTGAAAGGGCCTGCCAAGCTTCCAAAAAACTACGAGTTGCCTGAAATCTCAGCACACACTTTTTCATTCAATCATGATGAAACTTTCAGGTAATGATCAGTACACCAATCCCACTTGGCTCGCCAAATCTCGTTCTTCTAGGTGAAACCGTTCGTTGGCAGTAACCGGTTTCATTTTGAGGTTTCACTCTGTTTTCTCCTATAGGGATACATGTATTTGGAACTCTAAATCAAACACGGTTTGTGCTAGCTCTTTGAAACTTGACACCATAAAGCAGTTTCCAGTTCTATCTCTATGGTTTGTTTGCTGTTGATGTAGCCCTAAGCAGAGACTGGCGAGAATCACTTTCATGGAAAGGGCCTGCCAAGCTTCCAAAAAACTACGAGTTGCCTGAAATCTCAGCACACACTTTTTCACCCAATCTTGATGAAACGTTCAGGTAATGATCAGTACACCAATCCCACTTGACTTGCCAAATTTCGTTCTTCTAGGTGAAACCGTTCGTTGGCAGTAACCGGTTTCATTTTGAGGTTTCACTCTGTTTTCTCCTATAGGGATACATGTATTTGGAACTCTAAATCAAACGCGGTTTGTGCTAGCTCTTTGAAACTTGACACAATAAAGCAGTTTCAAGTTCTATCTCGATGGTTTGTTTGCTGTTGATGTAGCCCTAAGCAGAGACTGGCGAGAATCACTTTCATGGAAAGGGCCTGCCAAGCTTCCAAAAAACTACGAGTTGCCTGAAATCTCAGCACACACTTTTTCACCCAATCTTGATGAAACTTTCAGGTAATGATCAGTACACCAATCCCGCTTGGCTCGCCAAATTTCGTTCTTCTAGGTGAAACCGTTCGTTGGCAGTAACCGGTTTCATTTTGAGGTTTCACTCTGTTTTCTCCTATAGGGATACATGTATTTGGAACTCTAAATCAAACACGGTTTGTGCTAGCTCTTTGAAACTTGACACAATAAAGCAGTTTCAAGTTCTATCTCTATGGTTTGTTTGCTGTTAATGTAGCCCTAAGCAGAGACTGCCGAGAATCACTTTTATGGAAAGGGCCTGCCAAATTCCAAAAAACTACGAGTTGCCGGAAATCTCAGCACACACTTTTTCACCCAACCTTGATGAAACTTTCAGGTAATGATCAGTACACCAATCCCACTTGGCTCGCCAAATTTCGTTCTTCTAGGTGAAACCGTTCGTTGGCAGTAACCGGTTTCATTTTGAGGTTTCACTCTGTTTTCTCCTATAGGGATACATGTATTTGGAACTCTAAATCAAACACGGTTTGTGCTAGCTCTTTGAAACTTGACACCATAAAGCAGTTTCAAGTTCTATCTCTATGGTTTGTTTGCTGTTGATGTAGCCCTAAGCAGAGACTGGCGAGAATCACTTTCATGGAAAGGGCCTGCCAATCTTCCAAAAAACTACGAGTTGCCTGAAATCTCAGCACACACTTTTTTAACCCAATATTGATGAAACCTTCAGGTAATGATCAGTACACCAATCCCACTTGGCTCGCCAAATTTCGTTCTTCTAGGTGAAACCGTTCGTTGGCAGTAACCGGTTTTATTTTGAGGTTTCACTCTGTAGGGATACATGTATTTGGAACTCTAAATCAAACACGGTTTGTGCTAGCTCTTTGAAACTTGACACAATAAAGCAGTTTCAAGTTCTATCTCTATGGTTTGTTTGCTGTTGATGTAGCCCTAAGCAGAGACTGGCGAGAATCACTTTCATGGAAAGGGCCTGCCAAGCTTCCAAAAAACTAAGAGATGCCTGAAATATCAGCACACACTTTTTCACCCAATCTTGATGAAACTTTCAGGTGATGATCAGTACACCAATCCCACTTGGCTCGCCAAATTTCGTTCTTCTAGGTGAAACCGTTCGTTGGCAGTAACCGGTTTCATTTTGAGGTTTCACTTCTGTTTTCTCCTATAGGAATAAATGTATTTGGAAATCTAAATCAAACACGGTTTGTGCTAGCTCTTTGAAACTTGACACGATAAAGCAGTTTCAAGTTCTATCTCTATGGTTTGTTTGCTGTTGATGTAGCACTAAGCAGAGACTGGCGAGAATCACTTTCATGGAAAGGGCCTGCCAAGCTTCCAAAAACTACGAGTTGCCTGAAATCTCAGCACACACTTTTTCACCCAATCTTGATGAAACTTTCAGGTAATGATCAGTACACCAATCCCACTTGGCTCGCCAAATCTCGTTCTTCTAGGTAAAACCGTTCGTTGGCAGTAACCGGTTTCATTTTGAGGTTTCACTCTGTTTTCTCCTATAGGGATACATGTATTTGGAACTCTAAATCAAACACGGTTTGTGCTAGCTCTTTGAAACTTGACACAATAAAGCAGTTTCAAGTTCTATCTCTATGGTTTGTTTGCTGTTGATGTAGCCCTAAGCAGAGACTGGCGAGAATCACTTTCATGGAAAGGGCCTGCCAAGCTTCCAAAAAACTACGAGTTGCCTGAAATCTCAGCACACACTTTTTCACCCAATCTTGATGAAACTTTCAGGTAATGATCAGTACACCAATCCCACTTGGCTCGCCAAATTTCGTTCTTCTAGGTGAAACCGTTCGTTGGCAGTAACCGGTTTTATTTTGAGGTTTCACTCTGTAGGGATACATGTATTTGGAACTCTAAATCAAACACGGTTTGTACTAGCTCTTTGAAACTTAACACAATAAAGCAGTTTCAAGTTCTATCTCTATGGTTTGTTTGCTGTTGATGTAGCCCTAAGCAGGGACTGGCGAGAATCACTTTCATGGAAAGTGCCTGCCAAGCTTCGAAAAAACTAAGAGTTGCCTGAAATATCAGCACACACTTTTTCACCCAATCTTGATGAAACTTTCAGGTAATAATCAGTACACCAATCCCACTTGGCTCGCCAAATTTCGTTCTTCTAGGTGAAACCGTTCGTTGGCAGTAACCGGTTTCATTTTGAGGTTTCACTCTGTTTTCTCCTATAGGGATACATGTATTTGGAACTCTAAATCAAACACGGTTTGTGCTAGCTCTTTGAATCTTGACACGATAAAGCAGTTTCAAGTTCTATCTCTATGGTTTGTTTGCTGTTGATGTAGCCCTAAGCAGAGACTGGCGAGAATCACTTTCATGGAAAGGGCCTGCCCAGCTCCAAAATCTACGAGTTGCCTGAAATCTCAGCACACACTTTTTCACCCAATCTTGATGAAACTTTCAGGTAATGATCAGTACACCAATCCCACTTGGCTCGCCAAATTTCATTCTTCTAGGTGAAACCGTTCGTTCGCAGTAACCGGTTTCATTTTGAGGTTTCACTCTATTTTCTCCTATAGGGATACATGTATTTGGAACTCTAAATCAAACACGGTTTGTGCTAGCTCTTGGAAACTTGACACAATAAAGCAGTTTCAAGTTCTATCTCTATGGTTTGTTTGCTGTTGATGTAGCCCTAAGCAGAGACAGGCGAGAATCACTTTCATGGAAAGGGCCTGCCAACGTTCCAAAAAACTACGAGTTGCCTGAAATCTCAGCACACACTTTTTCACCCAATCTTGATGAAACTTTCAGGTAATGATCAGTACACCAATCCCACTTGGCTAGCCAAATCTCGTTCTTCTAGGTGAAACCGTTCGTTGGCAGTAACCGGTTTCATTTTGAGGTTTCACTCTGTTTTCTCCTATAGGGATACATGTATTTGGAACTCTAAATCAAACACGGTTTGTGCTAGCTCCTTGAAACTTGACACAATAAAGCAGTTTCAAGTTTTATCTATATGGTTTGTTTGCTGTTGATGTAGCCCTAAGCAGAGACTCGCAAGAATCACTTTCATAGAAAGGGCCTGCCAAGCTTCCAAGAAAATACGAGTTGCCTGAAATCTCAGCACACACTTTTTCACCCAATCTTGATGAAACTTTCAGGTAATGATCAGTACACCAATCCCACTTGGCTCGCCAAATTTCGTTCTTCTTGGTGAAACCGTTCGTTGGCAGTAACCGGTTTCATTTTGAGGTTTCACTCTGTTTTCTCCTATAGTTATACATGTATTTGGAACTCTAAATCAAACACGGTTTGTGCTAGCTCTTTGAAACTTGACACAATAAAGCAGTTTCAAGTTCTATCTCTATGGTTTGTTTGCTGTTGATGTAGCCCTAAGCAGAGACTGGCGAGAGTCACTTTCATGGAAAGGGCCTGCCAAGCTTCCAAAAAACTACGAGTTGCCTGAAATCTCAGCACACACTTTTTCATTCAATCTTGATGAAACTTTCGGGTAATGATCAGTACACCAATCCCACTTGGCTCGCCAAATCTCGTTCTTCTAGGTGAAACCGTTCGTTGGCAGTAACCGGTTTCATTTTGAGGTTTCACTCTGTAGGGATACATGTATTTGGAACTCTAAATCAAACACGGTTTGTGCTAGCTCTTTGAAACTTGACACAATAAAGCAGTTTCAAGTTCTATCTCTATGGTTTGTTTGCTGTTGATGTAGCCCTAAGCAGAGACTGGCGAGAATCACTTTCATGGAAAGGGCCTGCCAAGCTTCCAAAAAACTAAGAGTTGCCTGAAATCTCAGCACACACTTTTTGATCCAATCTTGATGAAACTTTCAGGTAATGATCAGTACACCATTCCCACTTGGCTCGCCAAATTTCGTTCTTCTAGGTGAAACCGTTCCTTGGCAGGAACCGGTTTCATTTTGAGGTTTCACTCTGTTTTCTCCTATAGGGATACATGTATTTGGAACTCTAAATCAAACACGGTTTGTGCTAGCTCTTTGAAACTTGACACAATAAAGCAGTTTCAAGTTCTATCTCGATGGTTTGTTTGCTGTTGATGTAGCCCTAAGCAGAGACTGGCGAGAATCACTTTCATGGAAAGGGCCTGCCAAGCTTCCAAAAAACTACGAGTTTCCTGAAATCTCAGCACACACTTTTTCACCCAATCTTGATGAAACTTTCAGGTAATGATCAGTACACCAATCCCACTTGGCTCGCCAAATCTCGTTCTTCTAGGTGAAACCGTTCGTTGGCAGTAACCGGTTTCATTTTGAGGTTTCACTCTGTTTTCTCCTATTGGGATACATGTATTTGGAACTCTAAATCTAACACGGTTTGTGCTAGCTCTTTGAAACTTGACACAATAAAGCAGTTTCAAGTTCTATCTCTATGGTTTGTTTGCTGTTGATGTAGCCCTAAGCAGAGACTGGCGAGAATCACTTTCATGGAAAGGGCCTGCCAAGCTTCCAAAAAACTACGAGTTGCCTGAAATCTCAGCACACACTTTTTCACCCAATCTTGATGAAACTTTCAGGTAATGATCAGTACACCAATCCCTCTTGGCTCGCCAAATTTCGTTCTTCTAGGTAAAACCGTTCGTTGGCAGTAACCGGTTTCATTTTGAGGTTTCACTCTGTTTTCTCCTATAGGGATACATGTATTTGGAACTCTAAATCTAACACGGTTTTTGCTAGCTCTTTGAAACTTGACACAATAAAGCAGTTTCAAGTTCTATCTCTATGGTTTCTTTGCTGTTGATGTAGCCCTAAGCACAGACTGGCGAGAATCACTTTCATGGAAAGGGCCTGCCAAGCTTCCAAAAAACTACGAGTTTCCTGAAATCTCAGCACACACTTTTTCACCCAATCTTGATGAAACTTTCAGGTAATGATCAGTACACCAATCCCACTTGGCTTGCCAAATATCGTTCTTCTAGGTGAAACCGTTCGTTGGCAGTAACCGGTTTTATTTTGAGGTTTCACTCTATTTTCTCCTATAGGGATACATGTATTTGGAACTCTAAATCAAACACGGTTTGTGCTAGCTCCTTGAAACTTGACACAATACAGCAGTTTCAAGTTCTATCTCTATGGTTTGTTTGCTGTTCATGTAGCCCTAAGCAGAGACTCGCAAGAATCACTTTCATAGAAAGGGCCTGCCAAGCTTCCAAAAAACTACGAGTTGCCTGAAATCTCAGCACACACTTTTTCACCCAATCTTGATGACACTTTCAGGTAATGATCAGTACACCAATCCCACTTGGCTCGCCAAATTTCGTTCTTCTAGGTGAAACCGTTCGTTGGCAGTAACCGGTTTCATTTTGAGGTTTCACTCTGTTTTCTCCTATAGGGATACATGTATTTGGAACTCTAAATCAAACACGGTTTGTGCTAGCTCTTTCAAACTTGACACAATAAACCAGTTTCAAGTTCTATCTCTATGGTTTGTTTGCTGTTGATGTAGCCCTAAGCAGAGACTGGCGAGAGTCACTTTCATTGAAAGGGCCTGCCAAGCTTCCAAAAAACTACGAGTTGCCTGAAATCTCAGCACACACTTTTTCATTCAATCCTGATGAAACTTTCAGGTAATGATCAGTACACCAATCCCACTTGGCTCGCCAAATCTCGTTCTTCTAGGTGAAACCGTTCGTTGGCAGTAACCGGTTTCATTTTGAGGTTTCACTCTGTTTTCTCCTATAGGGATACATGTATTTGGAACTCTAAATCAAACACGGTTTGTGCTAGCTCTTTGAAACTTGACACCATAAAGCAGTTTCCAGTTCTATCTCTATGGTTTGTTTGCTGTTGATGTAGCCCTAAGCAGAGACTGGCGAGAATCACTTTCATGGAAAGGGCCTGCCAAGCTTCCAAAAAACTACGAGTTTCCTGAAATCTCAGCACACACTTTTTCACCCAATCTTGATGAAACTTTCAGGTAAAGATCAGTACACCAATCCCACTTGGCTCGCCAAATCTCGTTCTTGTAGGTGAAACCGTTCGTTGGCAGTAACCGGTTTCATTTTGAGGTTTCACTCTGTTTTCTCCTATAGGGATATATGTATTTGGAACTCTAAATCAAACACGGTTTGTGCTAGCTCTTTGAAACTTGACACAATAAAGCAGTTTCAAGTTCTATCTCTATGGTTTGTTTGCTGTTCATGTAGCCCTAAGCAGAGACTGGCGAGAATCACTTTCATGGAAAGGGCCTGCCAAGCTTCCAAAAAACTACGAGTTGCCTGAAATCTCAGCACACACTTTTTCACCCAATCTTGATGAAACTTTGAGGTAATGACCAGTACACCAATCCCACTTGGCTCGCCAAATCTCGTTCTTCTAGGTATAACCGTTCGTTGGCAGTAACCGGTTTCATTTTGAGGTTTCACTCTGTTTTCTTCAATAGGGATACATGTATTTGGAACTCTAAATCTAACACGGTTTTTGCTAGCTCTTTGAAACTTGACACAATAAAGCAGTTTCAAGTTCTATCTCTATGGTTTCTTTGCTGTTGATGTAGCCCTAAGCAGAGACTGGCGAGAATCACTTTCATGGAAAGGGCCTGCCAAGCTTCCAAAAAACTACGAGTTGCCTGAAATCTCAGCACACACTTTTTCACCCAATCTTGATGAAACTTTCAGGTAATGATCAGTACACCAATCCCACTTGGCTTGCCAAATATCGTTTTTCTAGGTGAAACCGTTCGTTGGCAGTAACCGGTTTTATTTTGAGGTTTCACTCTATTTTCTCCTATAGGGATACACGTATTTGGAACTCTAAATCAAACACGGTTTGTGCTAGCTCCTTGAAACTTGACACAATACAGCAGTTTCAAGTTCTATCTCTATGGTTTGTTTGCTGTTCATGTAGCCCTAAGCAGAGACTCGCAAGAATCACTTTCATAGAAAGGGCCTGCCAAGCTTCCAAAAAACTACGAGTTGCCTGAAATCTCAGCACACACTTTTTCACCCAATCTTGATGAAACTTTCAGGTAATGATCAGTACACCAATCCCACTTGGCTCGCCAAATTTCGTTCTTCTAGGTGAAACCGTTCGTTGGCAGTAACCGGTTTCATTTTGAGGTTTCACTCTGTTTTCTCCTATAGTGATACATGTATTTGGAACTCTAAATCAAACACGGTTTGTGCTAGCTCCTTGAATCTTGACACAATACAGCAGTTTCAAGTTCTATCTCTATGGTTTGTTTGCTGTTCATGTAGCCCTAAGCAGAGACTCGCAAGAATCACTTTCATAGAAAGGGCCTGCCAAGCTTCCAAAAACTACGAGTTGCCTGAAATCTCAGCACACACTTTTTCACCCAATCTTGATGAAACTTTCAGGTAATGATCAGTACACCAATCCCACTTGGCTCGCCAAATTTCGTTCTTCTAGGTGAAACCGTTCGTTGGCAGTAACCGGTTTCATTTTGAGGTTTCACTCTGTTTTCTCCTATAGGGATACATGTATTTGGAACTCTAAATCAAACACGGTTTGTGCTAGCTCTTTCAAACTTGACACAATAAACCAGTTTCAAGTTCTATCTCTATGGTTTGTTTGCTGTTGATGTAGCCCTAAGCAGAGACTGGCGAGAGTCACTTTCATTGAAAGGGCCTGCCAAGCTTCCAAAAAACTACGAGTTGCCTGAAATCTCAGCACACACTTTTTCATTCAATCTTGATGAAACTTTCAGGTAATGATCAGTACACCAATCCCACTTGGCTCGCCAAATCTCGTTCTTCTAGGTGAAACCGTTCGTTGGCAGTAACCGGTTTCATTTTGAGGTTTCACTCTGTTTTCTCCTATAGGGATACATGTATTTGGAACTCTAAATCAAACATGGTTTGTGCTAGCTCCTTTGAAACTTGACACAATAAAGCAGTTTCAAGTTCTATCTCTATGGTTTGTTTGCTGTTGATGTAGCCCTAAGCAGAGACTGGCGAGAGTCACTTTCATGAAAAGGGCCTGCCAAGCTTCCAAAAAACTACCAGTTGCCTGAAATCTCAGCACACACTTTTTCACCCAATCTTGATGAAACTTTCAGGTAATGATCAGTACACCAATCCCACTTGGCTCGCCAAATTTCGTTCTTCTAGGTGAAACCGTTCGTTGGCAGTAACCGGTTTCATTTTGCGGTTTCACTCTGTTTTCTCCTATAGGGATACATGTATTTGGAACTCTAAATCAAACACGGTTTGTGCTACCTCTTTGAAACTTGACACAACAAAGCAGTTTCAAGTTCTATCTCTATGGTTTGTTTGCTGTTGATGTAGCCCTAAGCAGAGACTGGTGAGAATCACTATCATGGAAAGGGCCTGCCAAGCTTCCAAAAAACTACGAGTTGCCTGAAATCTCAGCACACACTTTTTCACCCAATCTTGATGAAACTTTCAGGTAATGATCAGTACACCAATCCCACTTGGCTCGCCAAATCTCGTTCTTCTAGGTAAAACCGTTCGTTGGCAGTAACCGGTTTCATTTTGAGGTTTCACTCTGTTTTCTCTTATAGGGATACATGTATTTGGAACTCTAAATCAAACACGGTTTGTGCTAGCTCTTTGAAACTTGACACAATAAAGCAGTTTCAAGTTCTATCTCTATGGTTTGTTTGCTGTTGATGTAGCCCTAAGCAGAGACTGGCGAGAATCACTTTCACGGAAAGGGCCTGCCAAGCTTCCAAAAAACTACGAGTTGCCTGAAATCTCAGCACACACTTTTTCACCCAATCTTGATGAAACTTTCAGGTAATGATCAGTACACCAATCCCACTTGGCTCGCCAAATCTCGTTCTTCTAGGTGAAACCGTTCATTGGCAGTAACCGGTTTCATTTTGAGGTTTCACTCTGTTTTCTCCTATAGGGATACATGTATTTGGATCTCTAAATCAAACACGGTTTGTGCTAGCTCTTTGAAACTTGACACAATAAAGCACTTTCAAGTTCTATCTCTATGGTTTGTTTGCTGTTGATGTAGCCCTAAGCAGAGACTGGCGAGAATCACTTTCATGGAAAGGGCCTGCCAAGCTTCCAAAAAACTACGAGTTGACTGAAATCTCAGCACACACTTTTTCACCCAATCTTGATGAAACTTTCAGGTGATGATCAGTACACCAATCCCACTTGGCTCGCCAAATCTCGTTCTTGTAGGTGAAACCGTTCGTTGGCAGTAACCGGTTTAATTTTGAGGTTTCACTCTGTTTTCTCCTATAGGGATACATGTATTTGGAACTCTAAATCAAACACGGTTTGTGCTAGCTCTTTCAAACTTGACACAATAAAGCAGTTTCAAGTTCTATCTCTATGGTTTGTTTGCTGTTGATGTAGCCCTAAGCAGAGACTGGCGAGAATCACTTTCATGGAAAGGGCCAGCCAAGCTTCCAGAAAACTACGAGTTGCCTGAAATCTCAGCCCACACTTTTTCACCCAATCTTGATGAAACTTTCAGGTAATGAACAGTACACCAATCCCACTTGGCTCGCCAAATCTCGTTCTTCTAGGTGAAACCGTTCATTGGCAGTAACCGGTTTCATTTTGAGGTTTCACTCTGTTTTCTCCTATAGGGATACATGTATTTGGAACTCTAAATCAAACACGGTTTGTGCTAGCTCTTTCAAACTTGACACAATAAAGCAGTTTCAAGTTCTATCTCTATGGTTTGTTTACTGTTCATGTAGCCCTAAGCAGAGACTGGCGAGAATCACTTTCATGGAAAGGGCCTGCCAAGCTTCCAAAAAACTACGAGTTTCCTGAAATCTCAGCACACACTTTTTCACCCAATCCTGATGAAACTTTCAGGGAATGATCAGTACACCAATCCCTCTTGGCTCGCCAAATTTCGTTCTTCTAGGTGAAACCGTTCGTTGGCAGTAACCGGTTTTATTTTGAGGTTTCACTCTATTTTCTCCTATAGGGATACATGTATTTGGAACTCTAAATCAAACACGGTTTGTGCTAGCTCCTTGAAACTTGACACAATACAGCAGTTTCAAGTTCTATCTCTATGGTTTGTTTGCTGTTCATGTAGCCCTAAGCAGAGACTCGCAAAAATCACTTTCATAGAAAGGGCCTGCCAAGCTTCCAAAAAACTACGAGTTGCCTGAAATCTCAGCACACACTTTTTCACCCAATCTTGATGAAACTTTCAGGTAATGATCAGTACACCAATCCCACTTGGCTCGCCAAAATTCGTTCTTCTAGGTGAAACCGTTCGTTGGCAGTAACCGGTTTCATTTTGAGGTTTCACTCTGTTTTCTCCTATAGGGATACATGTATTTGGAACTCTAAATCAAACACGGTTTGTGCTAGCTCTTTCAAACTTGACACAATAAAGCAGTTTCAAGTTCTATCTCTATGGTTTGTTTGCTGTTGATGTAGCCCTAAGCAGAGACTGGCGAGAGTCACTTTCATGGAAAGGGCCTGCCAAGCTTCCAAAAAACTACGAGTTGCCTGAAATCTCAGCACACACTTTTTCACCCAATCTTGATGAAACTTTCAGGTAATGATCAGTACACCAATCCCACTTGGCTTGCCAAATTTCGTTCTTCTAGGTGAAACCGTTCGTTGGCAGTAACCTGTTTCATTTTGAGGTTTCACTCTGTTTTCTCCTATAGGGATACATGTATTTGGAACTCTAAATCAAACACGGTTTGTGCTAGCTCTTTGAAACTTGACACAATAAAGCAGTTTCAAGTTCTATCTCGATGGTTTGTTTGCTGTTGATGTAGCCCTAAGCAGAGACTGGCGAGAATCACTTTCATGGAAAGGGCCTGCAAAGCTTCCAAAAACTACGAGTTGCCTGAAATCTCAGCACACACTTTTTCACCCAATCTTGATGAACCTTTCAGGTAATGATCAGTACACCAATCCCACTTGGCTCGCCAAATTTCGTTCTTCTAGGTGAAACCGTTCGTTGGCAGTAACCGGTTTCATTTTGAGGTTTCACTCTGTTTTCTCCTATAGGGATACATGTATTTGGAACTCTAAATCAAACACGGTTTGTGCTAGCTCTTTGAAACTTGACACAATAAAGCAGTTTCAAGTTCTATCTCTATGGTTTGTTTGCTGTTAATGTAGCCCTAAGCAGAGACTGGCGAGAATCACTTTCATGGAAAGGGCCTGCCAAGCTTCCAAAAAACTACGAGTTTCCTGAAATCTCAGCACACACTTTTTCACCCAATCTTGATGAAACTTTCAGGTAAAGATCAGTACACCAATCCCACTTGGCTCGCCAAATCTCCTTCTTGTAGGTGAAACCGTTCGTTGGCAGTAACCGGTTTCATTTTGAGGTTTCACTCTGTTTTCTCCTATAGGGATATATGTATTTGGAACTCTAAATCAAACACGGTTTGTGCTAGCTCTTTGAAACTTGACACAATAAAGCAGTTTCAAGTTCTATCTCTATGGTTTGTTTGCTGTTAATGTAGCCCTAAGCAGAGACTGGCGAGAATCACTTTCATGGAAAGGGCCTGCCAAGCTTCCAAAAAACTACGAGTTTCCTGAAATCTCAGCACACACTTTTTCACCCAATCTTGATGAAACTTTCAGGTAAAGATCAGTACACCAATCCCACTTGGCTCGCCAAATCTCCTTCTTGTAGGTGAAACCGTTCGTTGGCAGTAACCGGTTTCATTTTGAGGTTTCACTCTGTTTTCTCCTATAGGGATATATGTATTTGGAACTCTAAATCAAACACGGTTTGTGCTAGCTCTTGGAAACTTGACACAATAAAGCAGTTTCAAGTTCTATCTCTATGGTTTGTTTGCTGTTGATGTAGCCCTAAGCAGAGACTGGCGAGAGTCACTTTCATGAAAAGGGCCTGCCAAGCTTCCAAAAAACTACCAGTTGCCTGAAATCTCAGCACACACTTTTTCACCCAATCTTGATGAACCTTTCAGGTAATGATCAGTACACCAATCCCACTTGGCTCGCCAAATTTCGTTCTTCTAGGTGAAACCGTTCGTTGGCAGTAACCGGTTTCATTTTGAGGTTTCACTCTGTTTTCTCCTATAGGGATACATGTATTTGGAACTCTAAATCAAACACGGTTTGTGCTAGCTCTTTGAAACTTGACACAATAAAGCAGTTTCAAGTTCTATCTCTATGGTTTGTTTGCTGTTGATGTAGCCCTAAGCAGAGACTGGCGAGAATCACTTTCATGGAAAGGGCCAGCCAAGCTTCCAGAAAACTACGAGTTGCCTGAAATCTCAGCCCACACTTTTTCACCCAATCTTGATGAAACTTTCAGGTAATGAACAGTACACCAATCCCACTTGGCTCGCCAAATCTCGTTCTTCTAGGTGAAACCGTTCATTGGCAGTAACCGGTTTCATTTTGAGGTTTCACTCTGTTTTCTCCTATAGGGATACATGTATTTGGAACTCTAAATCAAACACGGTTTGTGCTAGCTCTTTCAAACTTGACACAATAAAGCAGTTTCAAGTTCTATCTCTATGGTTTGTTTGCTGTTCATGTAGCCCTAAGCAGAGACTGGCGAGAATCACTTTCATGGAAAGGGCCTGCCAAGCTTCCAAAAACTACGAGTTGCCTGAAATCTCAGCACACACTTTTTCACCCAATCTTGATGAAGCTTTCAGGTAATGACCAGTACACCAATCCCACTTGGCTCGCCAAATCTCGTTCTTCTAGGTATAACCGTTCGTTGGCAGTAACCGGTTTCATTTTGAGGTTTCACTCTGTTTCTTCAATAGGGATACATGTATTTGGAACTCTAAATCAAACACGGTTGGTGCTAGCTCTTTGAAACTTGACACAATAAAGCAGTTTCAAGTTCTATCTCTATGGGTTTGTTTGCTGTTGATGTAGCCCTAAGCAGAGACTGGCGAGAATCACTTTCATGAAAAGGGCCTGCAAAGCTTCCAAAAAACTATGAGTTGCCTGAAATCTCAGCACACACTTTTTCACCCAATCTTCATGAAACTTTCATGTAATGATCAGTACACCAATCCCACTTAGCTCGCCAAATTTCGTTCTTCTAGGTTAAACCGTTCGTTGGCAGTAACCGGTTTCATTTTGAGGTTTCACTCTGTTTTCTCCAATAGGGATACATGTATTTGGAACTCTAAATCAAACACGGTTTGTGCTAGCTCTTTCAAACTTGACACAATAAACCAGTTTCAAGTTCTATCTCTATGGTTTGTTTGCTGTTGATGTAGCCCTAAGCAGAGACTGGCGAGAGTCACTTTCATGAAAAGGGCCTGCCAAGCTTCCAAAAAACTACCAGTTGCCTGAAATCTCAGCACACACTTTTTCACCCAATCTTGATGAAACTTTCAGGTAATGATCAGTACACCAATCCCACTTGGCTCGCCAAATTTCGTTCTTCTAGGTGAAACCGTTCGTTTGCAGTAACCGGTTTCATTTTGAGGTTTCACTCTGTTTTCTCCTATAGGGATACATGTATTTGGAACTCTAAATCAAACACGGTTTGTGCTAGCTCTTTGAAACTTGACACAACAAAGCAGTTTCAAGTTCTATCTCTATGGTTTGTTTGCTGTTGATGTAGCCCTAAGCAGAGACTGGTGAGAATCACTATCATGGAAAGGGCCTGCCAAGCTTCCAAAAAACTACGAGTTGCCTGAAATCTCAGCACACACTTTTTCACCCAATCTTGATGAAACTTTCAGGTAATGATCAGTACACCAATCCCACTTGGCTCGCCAAATCTCGTTCTTCTAGGTAAAACCGTTCGTTGGCAGTAACCGGTTTCATTTTGAGGTTTCACTCTGTTTTCTCTTATAGGGATACATGTATTTGGAACTCTAAATCAAACACTGTTTGTGCTAGCTCTTTGAAACTTGACACAATAAAGCAGTTTCAAGTTCTATCTCTATGGTTTGTTTGCTGTTGATGTAGCCCTAAGCAGAGACTGGCGAGAATCACTTTCACGGAAAGGGCCTGCCAAGCTTCCAAAAAACTACGAGTTGCCTGAAATCTCAGCACACACTTTTTCACCCAATCTTGATGAAACGTTCAGGTAATGATCAGTACACCAATCCCACTTGGCTCGCCAAATCTCGTTCTTCTAGGTGAAACCGTTCATTGGCAGTAACGGTTTCATTTTGAGGTTTCACTCTGTTTTCTCCTATAGGGATACATGTATTTGGATCTCTAAATCAAACACGGTTTGTGCTAGCTCTTTGCAACTTGACACAATAAAGCAGTTTCAAGTTCTATCTCTATGGTTTGTTTGCTGTTGATGTAGCCCTAAGCAGAGACTGGCGAGAACCACTTTCATGGAAAGGGCCTGCCAAGCTTCCAAAAAACTACGAGTTCCCTGAAATCTCAGCACACACTTTTTCACCCAATCTTGATGAAACTTTCATGTGATGATCAGTACACCAATCCCACTTGGCTCGCCAAATCTCGTTCTTGTAGGTGAAACCGTTCGGTGGCAGTAACCGGTTTAATTTTGAGGTTTCACTCTGTTTTCTCCTATAGGGATACATGTATTTAGAACTCTAATCAAACACGGTTTGTGCTAGCTCTTTGAAACTTGACACAATAAAGCAGTTTCAAGTTCTATCTCTATGGTTTGTTTGCTGTTGATGTAGCCCTAAGCAGAGACTGGCGAGAATCACTTTCATGAAAAGGGCCTGCAAAGCTTCCAAAAAACTATGAGTTGCCTGAAATCTCAGCACACACTTTTTCACCCAATCTTCATGAAACTTTCATGTAATGATCAGTACACCAATCCCACTTAGCTCGCCAAATTTCGTTCTTCTAGGTTAAACCGTTCGTTGGCAGTAACCGGTTTCATTTTGAGGTTTCACTCTGTTTTCTCCTATAGGGATACATGTATTTGGAACTCTAAATCAAACACGGTTTGTGCTAGCTCTTTCAAACTTGACACAATAAACCAGTTTCAAGTTCTATCTCTATGGTTTGTTTGCTGTTGATGTAGCCCTAAGCAGAGACTGGCGAGAGTCACTTTCATGAAAAGGGCCTGCCAAGCTTCCAAAAAACTACCAGTTGCCTGAAATCTCAGCACACACTTTTTCACCCAATCTTGATGAAACTTTCAGGTAATGATCAGTACACCAATCCCACTTGGCTCGCCAAATTTCGTTCTTCTAGGTGAAACCGTTCGTTGGCAGTAACCGGTTTCATTTTGAGGTTTCACTCTGTTTTCTCCTATAGGGATACATGTATTTGGAACTCTAAATCAAACACGGTTTGTGCTAGCTCTTTGAAACTTGACACAACAAAGCAGTTTCAAGTTCTATCTCTATGGTTTGTTTGCTGTTGATGTAGCCCTAAGCAGAGACTGGTGAGAATCACTATCATGGAAAGGGCCTGCCAAGCTTCCAAAAAACTACGAGTTGCCTGAAATCTCAGCACACACTTTTTCACCCAATCTTGATGAAACTTTCAGGTAATGATCAGTACACCAATGCCACTTGGCTCGCCAAATCTCGTTCTTCTAGGTAAAACCGTTCGTTGGCAGTAACCGGTTTCATTCTGAGGTTTCACTCTGTTTTCTCTTATAGGGATACATGTATTTGGAACTCTAAATCAAACACGGTTTGTGCTAGCTCTTTGAAACTTGACACAATAAAGCAGTTTCAAGTTCTATCTCTATGGTTTGTTTGCTGTTGATGTAGCCCTAAGCAGAGACTGGCGAGAATCACTTTCACGGAAAGGGCCTGCCAAGCTTCCAAAAAACTACGAGTTGCCTGAAATCTCAGCACACACTTTTTCACCCAATCTTGATGAAACGTTCAGGTAATGATCAGTACACCAATCCCACTTGGCTCGCAAATCTCGTTCTTCTAGGTGAAACCGTTCATTGGCAGTAACCGGTTTCATTTTGAGGTTTCACTCTGTTTTCTCCTATAGGGATACATGTATTTGGATCTCTAAATCAAACACGGTTTGTGCTAGCTCTTTGAAACTTGACACAATAAAGCAGTTTCAAGTTCTATCTCTATGGTTTGTTTGCTGTTGATGTAGCCCTAAGCAGAGACTGGCGAGAATCACTTTCATGGAAAGGGCCTGCCAAGCTTCCAAAAAACTACGAGTTGCCTGAAATCTCAGCACACACTTTTTCACCCAATCTTGATGAAACTTTCAGGTGATGATCAGTACACCAATCCCACTTGGCTCGCCAAATCTCGTTCTTGTAGGTGAAACCGTTCGTTGGCAGTAACCGGTTTAATTTTGAGGTTTCACTCTGTTTTCTCCTATAGGGATACATGTATTTGGAACTCTAAATCAAACACGGTTTGTGCTAGCTCTTTGATACTTGACACAATAAAGCAGTTTCAAATTCTATCTCTATGGTTTGTTTGCTGTTGATGTAGCCCTAAGCAGAGACTGGCGAGAATCACTTTCATGGAAAGGGCCTGACAAGCTTCCAAAAAACTACGAGTTGCCTGAAATCTCAGCACACACTTTTTCACCCAATCTTGATGAAACGTTCAGGTAATGATCAGTACACCAATCCCACTTGGCTCGCCAAATCTCTTTCTTCTAGGTGAAACCGTTCGTTGGCAGTAACCGGTTTCATTTTGAGGTTTCACTCTGTTTTCTCCTATAGGGATACATGTATTTGGAACTCTAAATCAAGCACGGTTGGTGCTAGCTCTTTGAAACTTGACACAATAAAGCAGTTTCAAGTTCTATTTCTATGGTTTGTTTGCTGTTGATGTAGCCCTAAGCAGAGACTGGCGAGAATCACTTTCATGAAAAGGGCCTGCAAAGCTTCCAAAAAACTATGAGTTGCCTGAAATCTCAGCACACACTTTTTCACCCAATCTTGATGAAACTTTGAGGTAATGATCAGTACACCAATCCCACTTAGCTAGCCAAATTTCGTTCTTCTAGTTTAAACCATTCGTTGGCAGTAACCAGTTTCATTTTGAGGTTTCACTCTGTTTTCTCCTATAGGGATACATGTATTTGGAACTCTAAATCAAACACGGTTTGTGCTAGCTCTTTCAAACTTGACACAATAAAGCAGTTTCAAGTTCTATCTCTATGGTTTGTTGGCTGTTGATGTAGCCCTAAGCAGAGATGGCGAGAGTCACTTTCATGAAAAGGGCCTGCCAAGCTTCCAAAAAACTACGAGTTGCCTGAAATCTCAGCACACACTTTTTCACCCAATCTTGATGAAACTTTCAGGTAATGATCAGTACACCAATCCCACTTGGCTCGCCAAATTTCGTTCTTCTAGGTGAAACCGTTCGTTGGCAGTAACCGGTTTCATTTTGAGGTTTCACTCTGTTTTCTCCAATAGGGATACATGTATTTGGAACTCTAAATCAAACACGGTTTGTGCTAGCTCTTTGAAACTTGACACAACAAAGCAGTTTCAATCTATCTCTATGGTTTGTTTGCTGTTGATGTAGCCCTAAGCAGAGACTGGCGAGAATCACTTTCATGGAAAGGGCCTGCCAAGCTTCCAAAAAACTACGAGTTGCCTGAAATCTCAGCACACACTTTTTCACCCAATCTTGATGAAACTTTCAGGTAATGATCAGTACACCAATCCCACTTGTCTCGCCAAATCTCGTTCTTCTAGGTGAAACCGTTCGTTGGCAGTAACCGGTTTCATTTTGAGATTTCACTCTGTTTTCTCCTATAGGGATACATGTATTTGGAACTCTATATCAAACACGGTTTGTGCTAGCTCTTTGAAACTTGACACAATAAAGCAGTTTCAAGTTCTATCTCTATGGTTTGTTTGCTGTTGATGTAGCCCTAAGCAGAGACTGGCGAGAATCACTTTCATGGAAAGGGCCTGCCAAGCTTCCAAAAAACTACGAGTTGCCTGAAATCTCAGCACACACTTTTTCACCCAATCTTGATGAAACGTTCAGGTAATGATCAGTACACCAATCCCACTTGGCTCGCCAAATCTCGTTCTTCTAGGTGAAACCGTTCGTTGGCAGTAACCGGTTTCATTTTGAGGTTTCACTCTGTTTTCTCCTATAGGGATACATATATTTGGAACTCTAAATCAAGCACGGTTGGTGCTAGCTCTTTGAAACTTGACACAATAAAGCAGTTTCAAGTTCTATCTCTATGGTTTGTTTGCTGTTGATGTAGCCCTAAGCAGAGACTGGCGAGAATCACTTTCATGGAAAGGGCCTGCCAAGCTTCCAAAAAACTATGAGTTGCCTGAAATCTCAGCACACACTTTTTCACCCAATCTTGATGAAACTTTCAGGTAATGATCAGTACACCAATCTCACTTAGCTAGCCAAATTTCGTTCTTCTAGTTTAAACCGTGCGTTGGCAGTAACCGGTTTCATTTTCAGGTTTCACTCTGTTTTCTCCTATAGGGATACATGTATTTGGAACTCTAAATCAAACACGGTTTGTGCTAGCTCTTTGAAACTTGAGACAACAAAGCAGTTTCAAGTTCTATCTCTATGGTTTGTTTGCTGTTGATGTAGCCCTAAGCAGAGACTGGCGAGAATCACTTTCATGGAAAGGGCCTGCCAAGCTTCCAAAAAACTACGAGTTGCCTGAAATCTCAGCACACACTTTTTCACCCAATCTTGATGAAACTTTCAGGTAATGATCAGTACACCAATCCCACTTGGCTCGCCAAATTTCGTTCTTCTAGGTGAAACCGTTCGTTGGCAGTAACCGGTTTCATTTTGTGGTTTCACTCTGTTTTCTCCTATAGGGATACATGTATTTGGAACTCTAAATCAAACACGGTTTGTGCTAGCTCTTTGAAACTTGACACAACAAAGCAGTTTCAAGTTCTATCTCTATGGTTTGTTGCTGTTGATGTAGCCCTAAGCAGAGACTGGTGAGAATCACTATCATGGAAAGGGCCTGCCAAGCTTCCAAAAAACTACGAGTTGCCTGAAATCTCAGCACACACTTTTTCACCCAATCTTGATGAAACTTTCAGGTAATGATCAGTACACCAATGCCACTTGGCTCGCCAAATCTCGTTCTTCTAGGTAAAACCGTTCGTTGGCAGTAACCGGTTTCATTCTGAGGTTTCACTCTGTTTTCTCTTATAGGGATACATGTATTTGGAACTCTAAATCAAACACGGTTTGTGCTAGCTCTTTGAAACTTGACACAATAAAGCAGTTTCAAGTTCTATCTCTATGGTTTGTTTGCTGTTGATGTAGCCCTAAGCAGAGACTGGCGAGAATCACTTTCACGGAAAGGCCTGCCAAGCTTCCAAAAAACTACGAGTTGCCTGAAATCTCAGCACACACTTTTTCACCCAATCTTGATGAAACTTTCAGGTAATGATCAGTACACCAATCCCACTTGGCTCGCCAAATCTCGTTCTTCTAGGTGAAACCGTTCATTGGCAGTAACCGGTTTCATTTTGAGGTTTCACTCTGTTTTCTCCTATAGGGATACATGTATTTGGATCTCTAAATCAAACACGGTTTGTGCTAGCTCTTTGAAACTTGACACAATAAAGCAGTTTCAAGTTCTATCTCTATGGTTTGTTTGCTGTTGATGTAGCCCTAAGCAGAGACTGGCGAGAATCACTTTCATGGAAAGGGCCTGCCAAGCTTCCAAAAAACTACGAGTTGCCTGAAATCTCAGCACACACTTTTTCACCCAATCTTGATGAAACTTTCAGGTGATGATCAGTACACCAATCCCACTTGGCTCGCCAAATCTCGTTCTTGTAGGTGAAACCGTTCGTTGGCAGTAACCGGTTTAATTTTGAGGTTTCACTCTGTTTTCTCCTATAGGGATACATGTATTTGGAACTCTAAATCAAACACGGTTTGTGCTAGCTCTTTGATACTTGACACAATAAAGCAGTTTCAAATTCTATCTCTATGGTTTGTTTGCTGTTGATGTAGCCCTAAGCAGAGACTGGCGAGAATCACTTTCATGGAAAGGGCCTGACAAGCTTCCAAAAAACTAAGAGTTGCCTGAAATCTCAGCACACACTTTTTCACCCAATCTTGATGAAACGTTCAGGTAATGATCAGTACACCAATCCCACTTGGCTCGCCAAATCTCTTTCTTCTAGGTGAAACCGTTCGTTGGCAGTAACCGGTTTCATTTTGAGGTTTCACTCTGTTTTCTCCTATAGGGATACATGTATTTGGAACTCTAAATCAAGCACGGTTGGTGCTAGCTCTTTGAAACTTGACACAATAAAGCAGTTTCAAGTTCTATTTCTATGGTTTGTTTGCTGTTGATGTAGCCCTAAGCAGAGACTGGCGAGAATCACTTTCATGAAAAGGGCCTGCAAAGCTTCCAAAAAACTATGAGTTGCCTGAAATCTCAGCACACACTTTTTCACCCAATCTTGATGAAACTTTGAGGTAATGATCAGTACACCAATCCCACTTAGCTAGCCAAATTTCGTTCTTCTAGTTTAAACCATTCGTTGGCAGTAACCAGTTTCATTTTGAGGTTTCACTCTGTTTTCCTCCTATAGGGATACATGTATTTGGAACTCTAAATCAAACACGGTTTGTGCTAGCTCTTTCAAACTTGACACAATAAAGCAGTTTCAAGTTCTATCTCTATGGTTTGTTGGCTGTTGATGTAGCCCTAAGCAGAGACTGGCGAGAGTCACTTTCATGAAAAGGGCCTGCCAAGCTTCCAAAAAACTACGAGTTGCCTGAAATCTCAGCACACACTTTTTCACCCAATCTTGATGAAACTTTCAGGTAATGATCAGTACACCAATCCCACTTGGCTCGCCAAATTTCGTTCTTCTAGGTGAAACCGTTCGTTGGCAGTAACCGGTTTCATTTTGAGGTTTCACTCTGTTTTCTCCAATAGGGATACATGTATTTGGAACTCTAAATCAAACAACGGTTTGTGCTAGCTCTTTGAAACTTGACACAACAAAGCAGTTTCAAGTTCTATCTCTATGGTTTGTTTGCTGTTGATGTAGCCCTAAGCAGAGACTGGCGAGAATCACTTTCATGGAAAGGGCCTGCCAAGCTTCCAAAAAACTACGAGTTGCCTGAAATCTCAGCACACACTTTTTCACCCAATCTTGATGAAACTTTCAGGTAATGATCAGTACACCAATCCCACTTGTCTCGCCAAATCTCGTTCTTCTAGGTGAAACCGTTCGTTGGCAGTAACCGGTTTCATTTTGAGATTTCACTCTGTTTTCTCCTATAGGGATACATGTATTTGGAACTCTATATCAAACACGGTTTGTGCTAGCTCTTTGAAACTTGACACAATAAAGCAGTTTCAAGTTCTATCTCTATGGTTTGTTTGCTGTTGATGTAGCCCTAAGCAGAGACTGGCGAGAATCACTTTCATGGAAAGGGCCTGCCAAGCTTCCAAAAAACTACGAGTTGCCTGAAATCTCAGCACACACTTTTTCACCCAATCTTGATGAAACGTTCAGGTAATGATCAGTACACCAATCCCACTTGGCTCGCCAAATCTCGTTCTTCTACGTGAAACCGTTCGTTGGCAGTAACCGGTTTCATTTTGAGGTTTCACTCTGTTTTCTCCTATAGGGATACATATATTTGGAACTCTAAATCAAGCACGGTTGGTGCTAGCTCTTTGAAACTTGACACAATAAACAGTTTCAAGTTCTATCTCTATGGTTTGTTTGCTGTTGATGTAGCCCTAAGCAGAGACTGGCGAGAATCACTTTCATGGAAAGGGCCTGCAAAGCTTCCAAAAAACTATGAGTTGCCTGAAATCTCAGCACACACTTTTTCACCCAATCTTGATGAAACTTTCAGGTAATGATCAGTACACCAATCTCACTTAGCTAGCCAAATTTCGTTCTTCTAGGTGAAACCGTTCGTTGGCAGTAACCGGTTTCATTTTGAGGTTTCACTCTGTTTTCTCCTATAGGGATACATGTATTTGGAACTCTAAATCAAACACGGTTTGTGCTAGCTCTTTGAAACTTGAGACAACAAAGCAGTTTCAAGTTCTATCTCTATGGTTTGTTTGCTGTTGATGTAGCCCTAAGCAGAGACTGGCGAGAATCACTTTCATGGAAAGGGCCTGCCAAGCTTCCAAAAAACTACGAGTTGCCTGAAATCTCAGCACACACTTTTTCACCCAATCTTGATGAAACTTTCAGGTAATGATCAGTACACCAATCCCACTTGGCTCGCCAAATTTCGTTCTTCTAGGTGAAACCGTTCGTTGGCAGTAACCGGTTTCATTTTGTGGTTTCACTCTGTTTTCTCCTATAGGGATACATGTATTTGGAACTCTAAATCAAACACGGTTTGTGCTAGCTCTTTGAAACTTGACACAACAAAGCAGTTTCAAGTTCTATCTCTATGGTTTGTTTGCTGTTGATGTAGCCCTAAGCAGAGACTTGCGAGAATCACTTTCATGGAAAGGGCCTGCCAAGCTTCCAAAAAACTACGAGTTGCCTGAAATTTCAGCACACACTTTTTCACCCAATCTTGATGAAACTTTCAGGTAATGATCAGTACACCAATCCCACTTGGCTCGCCAAATCTCGTTCTTCTAGGTAAAACCGTTCGTTGGCAGTAACCGGTTTCATTTTGAGGTTTCACTCTGTTTTCTCCTATAGGGATACATGTATTTGGAACTCTAAATCAAACATGGTTTGTGCTAGCTCTTTGAAACTTGACACAATAAAGCAGTTTCAAGTTCTATCTCTATGGTTTGTTTGCTGTTGATGTAGCCCTAAGCAGAGACTGGCGAGAATCACTTTCACGGAAAGGGCCTGC
>NW_027522095.1:0-33843 GCF_052094955.1 Ictidomys tridecemlineatus
AAAACTACGAGTTGCCTGAAATCTCAGCAAACACTTTTTCACCCAATCTTGATGAAACTTTCAGGTAATGATCAGTCCACCAATCCCACTTGGCTCGCCAAATTTCGTTTTCTAGGTTAAACCGTTCTTTGGCAGTAACCGGTTTCATTTTGAGGTTTCACTCTGTTTTCTCCTATAGGGATACATGTATTTGGAACTCTAAATCAAACACGGTTTGTGCTAGCTCTTTGAAACTTGACACAATAAAGCAGTTTCAAGTTCTATCTCCATGGTTTGTTGGCTGTTGATGTAGCCCTAAGCAGAGACTGGCGAGAATCACTTTCATGGAAAGGGCCTGCCAAACTTCCAAAAAACTACGAGTTGTGTGAAATCTCAGCAAACACTTTTTCACCCAATCTTGATGATACTTTCAGGTAATGATCAGTACACCAATCCTACTTGGCTCGCCAAATTTCGTTCTTCTACGTTAAACCGTTCGTTGGCAGTAACCGGTTTCAATTTGAGGTTTCACTCTGTTTTCTCCTATAGGGATACATGTATTTGGAACTCTAAATCAAACACGGTTTGTGCTAGCTCTTTGAAACTTGACACAATAAAGCAGTTTCAAGTTCTGTCTCTATGTTTTTTTTGCTGTTGATGTAGCCC
Organism: Ictidomys tridecemlineatus; assembly: GCF_052094955.1. Classification (NCBI taxonomy): domain Eukaryota; kingdom Metazoa; phylum Chordata; class Mammalia; order Rodentia; family Sciuridae; genus Ictidomys; species Ictidomys tridecemlineatus. The sequence continues at coordinate 646 of NW_027522095.1, forward strand.
TAAGAAGAGACTGGCGAGAATCACTTTAATGGAAAGGGACTGCCAAGCTTCCAAAAAACTACGAGTCTCCAGAAATCTCAGCAAACACTTTTTCACCCAATCTTGATGATGCTTTCAGGTAATGATCAGTACACCAATCCCACTTGGCTCGCTAAATTTCGTTCTTCTAGGTTAAACCGTTCCTTGGCAGTAACCGGTTTCATTTTGAGGTTTCACTCTGTTTTCTCCTATAGGGATACATGTATTTGGAACCCTAAATAAAACACGGTTTGTGCTAGCTCTTTGAAACTTGACACAATAAAGCAGTTTCAAGTTCTATCTCTATGGTTTCTTTGCTGTTGATGTAGCCCTAAGCAGAGACTGGCGAGAATCACTTTCATGGAAAGGGCCTGCCAAGCTTCCAAAAAACTACGAGTTGCCAGAAATCTCAGCAAACACTTTTTCACCCAATCTTGATGAAACTTTCAGGTAATGATCAGTACACCAATCCCACTTGACTCGCCAAATTTCGTTCTTCTAGGTTAAACCGTTCCTTGGCAGTAACCGGTTTCATTTTGAGGTTTCACTCTGTTTTCTCCAATAGGGATACATGTATTTGGAACCCTAAATCAAACACGGTTTGTGCTAGCTCTTTGAAACTTGACACAATAAAGCAGTTTCAAGTTCTATCTCTATGGTTTGTTTGCTGTTGATGTAGCCCTACGCAGAGACTGGCGAAGATCACTATCATGGAAAGGGCCTGCCAAGCTACCAAAAAACTACGAGTTGCCTGAAATCTCAGCACACACTTTTTCACCCAATCTTGATGAAACTTTCAGGTAATGATCAGTACACCAATCCCACTTGGATCGCCAAATTTCATTCTTCTAGGTTAAACCGTTCGTTGGCAGTAACCGGTTTCATTTTGAGGTTTCACTCTGTTTTCTCCTATAGGGATACATGTATTTGGAACTCTAAATCAAACACGGTTTGTGCTAGCTCTTTGAAACTTGACACAATAAAGCAGTTTCAAGTTCTATCTCTATGGTTTGTTTGCTGTTGATGTAGACCTAAGCAGAGACTGGCGAGAATCACTTTCATGGAAAGGGCCTGCCAAGCTTCCAAAAAACTACGAGTTGACTGAAATCTCAGCAAAGACTTTTTCACCCAATCTTGATGAAACTTTCAGGTAATGATCAGTCCACCAATCCCACTTGGCTCGCCAAATTTCGTTCTTCTAGGTTAAACCGTTCCTTGGCAGTAACCGGGTTCATTTTGAGGTTTCACTCTGTTTTCTCCTATAGGGATACATGTATTTGGAACTCTAAATCAAACACGGTTTGTGCTAGCTCTTTGAAACTTGACACAATAAAGCAGTTTCAAGTTCTGTCTTTATGGTTTGTTTCCTATTGATGTAGCCCTAAGCAGAGACTGGCGAGAATCACTTTTATGGAAAGGGCCTGTCAAGCTTCCAAAAAACGAGTTGCCAGAAATCTCAGCACACACTTTTTTACCAAATCTTGATGAAACTTTCAGGTAATGATCAGTACACCAATCCCACTTGGCTCACCAAATTTCTTTCTTCTAGGTTAAACCGTTCGTTGGCAGTAACCAGTTTAATTTTGAGGTTTCACTCTTTTACTTCTATAGGGATACATGTATTTGGAACTCTAAATCAAACACAGTTTGTGCTAGCTCTTTGAAACTTGACACAATAAAGCAGTTTCAAGTTCTATCTCCATGGTTTGTTTGCTGTTGATGTAGCCCTAAGCAGAGACTGGCGAGAATCACTTTCATGGAAAGAGCCTGCCAAGGTTCCAAAAAACTACGAGTTGTCAGAAATCTCAGCACACACTTTTTCACCAAATCTTGATGAAACTTTCAGGTAATGATCAGTACACCAATCCCACTTGACTCGCCCAATTTCGTTCTTCTAGGTTAAACCGTTCGTTTGCAGTAACCAGTTTCATTTTGAGGTTTCACTCTGTTTTCTCCTATAGGGATACATGTATTTGGAACTCTAAATCAAACACGGTTTGTGCTAGCTCTTTGAAACTTGACACAATAAAGCAGTTTCAAGTTCTATCTCTATAGTTTGTTTGCTGTTTATGTAGCCCTAAGCAGAGACTGGCGAGAATCACTTTCATGGAAAGGGCCTGCCAAGCTTCCAAAAAACTACTAGTTGCCTGAAATCTCAGAAAAAACTTTTTCACCCAATCTTGATGAAACTTTCAGGTAATGATCAGTACACCAATCCCACTTGACTCACCAAATTTCGTTCTTCTAGGTTAAACCCTTCCTTGGCAGTAACCGGTTTCATTTTGAGGTTTCACTTTGTTTTCTCCTATAGGGATACATGTATTTGGAACTCTAAATAAAACACGGTTTGTGCTAGCTCTTTGAAACTTGACACAATAAAGCAGTTTCAAGTTCTATCTCTATGGTTTTTATGCTGTTGATGTAGCCCTAAGCAGAGACTGGCGAGAATCACTTTCATGGAAAGGGCCTGCCAAGCTTCCAAAAAACTACTAGTTGCCTGAAATCTCAGAAAACACTTTTTCACCCAATCTTGATGAAACTTTCAGGTAATGATCATTACACCAATCCCACTTGGCTCGCCAAATTTCGTTCTTCTAGGTTAAACCGTTCCATGGCAGAAACCGGTTTCATTTTGAGGTTTCACTCTGTTTTCTCCTATAGGGTTACATGTATTTGGAACTCTAAATCAAACACGGTTTGTGCTAGCTCTTTGAAACTTGACACAATAAAGCAGTTTCAAGTTCTATCTCTATGGTTTGTTTGCTGTTGATGTAGCCCTAAGCAGAGACTGGCGAGAATCACTTTCATGGAAAGGGCCTGCCAAGCTTCCAAAAAACTACGAGTTGCCAGAAATCTCAGCAAACACTTTTTCACCCAATCTTGATGAAACTTTCAGGTAATGATCAGTACACCAATCCCACTTGGCTCGCCAAATTTCGTTCTTCTAGGTTAAACCGTCCCTTGGCAGTAACCGGTTCCATTTTGAGGTTTCACTCTGTTTTCTCCTATAGGGATACATGTATTTGGAACCCTAAATCAAACACGGTTTGTGCTAGCTTTTGAAACTTGACACAATAAAGCAGTTTCAAGATCTATCTCTATGTTTTCTTTGCTGTTGATGTAGCCCTAAGCAGAGACTTTCGAGAATCACTTTCATGGAAAGGGCCTGCCAAGCTTCCAAAAAACTACGAGATGCCAGAAATCTCAGCACACACTTTTTCACCAAATCTTGATGAAACTTTCAGGTAATGATCAGTACACCAATCCCACTTGACTCGCCAAATTTCGTTCTTCTAGGTTAAACCGTTCGTTGGCAGTAACCAGTTTCATTTTGAGGTTTCACTCTGTTTTCTCCTATAGGGATACATGTATTTGGAACTCTAAATCAAACACGGTTTGTGCTAGCTCTTTGAAACTTGACACAATAAAGCAGTTTCAAGTTCTATCTCTATGGTTTGTTTGCTGTTGATGTAGCCCTAAGCAGAGACTGGCGAGGATCACTTTCATGGAAAGGGCCTGCCAAGCTACCAAAAAACTACGAGTTGCCTGAAATCTCAGCACACACTTTTTCACCCAATCTTGATGAAACTTTCAGGTAATGATCAGTCCACCAATCCCACTTGGATCGCCAAATTTCATTCTTCTAGGTTTAACCGTTCCTTGGCAGTAACCGGTTTCATTTTGAGGTTTCACTCTGTTTTCTCCTATAGGGATACATGTATTTGGAACTCTAAATCAAACACGGTTTGTGCTAGCTCTTTGAAACTTGACACAATAAAGCAGTTTCAAGTTCTATCTCTATGGTTTGTTTGCTGTTGATGTAGCCCTAAGCAGAGACTGGCGAGAATCACTTTCATGGAAAGGGCCTGCCAAGCTTCCAAAAAACTACGAGTTGACTGAAATCTCAGCACACACTTTTTCACCAAATCTTGATGAAACTTTCAGGTAATGATCAGTACACCAATCCCACTTGGCTCGCCAAATTTCGTTCTTCTAGGTTAAACCTTTCCTTGGCAGTAACCGGGTTCATTTTGAGGTTTCACTCTGTTTTCTCCTATAGGGATACATGTATTTGGAACTCTAAATCAAACACGGTTTGTGCTAGCTCTTTGAAACTTGACACAATAAAGCAGTTTCAAGTTCTATCTCTATGGTTTTTATGCTGTTGATGTAGCCCTAAGCAGAGACTGGCGAGAATCACTTTCATGGAAAGGGCCTGCCAAGCTTCCAAAAAACTACTAGTTGCCTGAAATCTCAGAAAACACTTTTTCACCCAATCTTGATGAAACTTTCAGGTAATGATCATTACACCAATCCCACTTGGCTCGCCAAATTTCGTTCTTCTAGGTTAAACCGTTCCATGGCAGAAACCGGTTTCATTTTGAGGTTTCACTCTGTTTTCTCCTATAGGGTTACATGTATTTGGAACTGTAAATCAAACACGGTTTGTGCTAGCTCTTTGAAACTTGACACAATAAAGCAGTTTCAAGTTCTATCTCTATGGTTTGTTTGCTGTTGATGTAGCCCTAAGCAGAGACTGGCGAGAATCACTTTCATGGAAAGGGCCTGCCAAGCTTCCAAAAAACTACGAGTTGCCAGAAATCTCAGCAAACACTTTTTCACCCAATCTTGATGAAACTTTCAGGTAATGATCAGTACACCAATCCCACTTGGCTCGCCAAATTTCGTTCTTCTAGGTTAAACCGTCCCTTGGCAGTAACCGGTTCCATTTTGAGGTTTCACTCTGTTTTCTCCTATAGGGATACATGTATTTGGAACCCTAAATCAAACACGGTTTGTGCTAGCTTTTGAAACTTGACACAATAAAGCAGTTTCAAGATCTATCTCTATGTTTTCTTTGCTGTTGATGTAGCCCTAAGCAGAGACTTTCGAGAATCACTTTCATGGAAAGGGCCTGCCAAGCTTCCAAAAAACTACGAGTTGCCAGAAATCTCAGCACACACTTTTTCACCAAATCTTGATGAAACTTTCAGGTAATGATCAGTACACCAATCCCAATTGACTCGCCAAATTTCGTTCTTCTAGGTTAAACCGTTCGTTGGAGTAACCAGTTTCATTTTGAGGTTTCACTCTGTTTTCTCCTATAGGGATACATGTATTTGGAACTCTAAATCAAACACGGTTTGTGCTAGCTCTTTGAAACTTGACACAATAAAGCAGTTTCAAGTTCTATCTCTATGGTTTGTTTGCTGTTGATGTAGCCCTAAGCAGAGACTGGCGAGAATCACTTTCATGGAAAGGGCCTGCCAAGATACCAAAAAACTACGAGTTGCCTGAAATCTCAGCACACACTTTTTCACCCAATCTTGATGAAACTTTCAGGTAATGATCAGTACACCAATCCCACTTGGATCGCCAAATTTCATTCTTCTAGGTTAAACCGTTCCTTGGCAGTAACCGGTTTCATTTTGAGGTTTCACTCTGTTTTCTCCTATAGGGATACATGTATTTGGAACTCTAAATCAAACACGGTTTGTGCTAGCTCTTTGAAACTTGACACAATAAAGCAGTTTCAAGTTCTATCTCTATGGTTTGTTTGCTGTTGATGTAGCCCTAAGCAGAGACTGGCGAGAATCACTTTCATGGAAAGGGCCTGCCAAGCTTCCAAAAAACTACGAGTTGACTGAAATCTCAGCACACACTTTTTCACCAAATCTTGATGAAACTTTCAGGTAATGATCAGTACACCAATCCCACTTGGCTCGCCAAATTTCGTTCTTCTAGGTTAAACCTTTCCTTGGCAGTAACCGGGTTCATTTTGAGGTTTCACTCTGTTTTCTCCTATAGGGATACATGTATTTGGAACTCTAAATCAAACACGGTTTGTGCTAGCTCTTTGAAACTTGACACAATAAAGCAGTTTCAAGTTCTGTCTTTATGGTTTGTTTCCTATTGATGTAGCCGTAAGCAGAGACTGGCGAGAATCACTTTTATGGAAAGGGCCTGTCAAGCTTCCAAAAAACGAGTTGCCAGAAATCTCAGCACACACTTTTTCACCAAATCTTGATGAAACTTTCAGATAATGATCAGTACACCAATCCCACTTGGCTCGCCAAATTTCGTTCTTCTAGGTTAAACCGTTCGTTGGCAGTAACCAGTTTCATTTTGAGGTTTCACTCTTTTACTTCTATAGGGATACATGTATTTGGAACTCTAAATCAAACACGGTTTGTGCTAGCTCTTTGAAACTTGACACAGAAAGCAGTTTTAAGTTCTATCTCTATGGTTTGTTTGCTGTTGATACTGCCCTAAGCAGAGACTGGCAAGAATCACTTTCATGGAAAGGGCCTGCCAAGCTTCCAAAAAACTACGAGTTGCCTGAAATCTCAGCAAACAGTTTTTCACCCAATCTTGATGAAACTTTCAGGTAATGATCAGTCCACCAATCCCACTTGGCTCGCCAAATTTCGTTCTTCTACGTTAAACCGTTCGTTGGCAGTAACCGGTTTCATTTTGAGGTTTCACTCTGTTTTCTCCTATAGGGATACATGTATTTGGAACTCTAAATCAAACACGGTTTGTGCTAGCTCTTTGAAACTTGACACAATAAAGCAGTTTCAAGTTCTATCTCCATGGTTTGTTTGCTGTTGATGTAGCCCTAAGCAGAGACTGGCGAGAATCACTTTCATGGAAAGGGCCTGCCAAGCTTCCAAAAAACTACGAGTTGCTTGAAATCTCAGCAAACACTTTTTCACCCAATCTTGATGAAACTTTCAGTTAATGATCAGTCCACCAATCCCACTTTGCTCGCCAAATTTCGTTCTTCTAGGTTAAACCGTTCATTGGCAGTAACCCGTTTCATTTTGAGGTTTCACTTTGTTTTCTCCTATAGGGATACATGTATTTGGAACTCTAAATCAAACACGGTTTGTGCTAGCTCTTTGAAACTTGACACAATAAAGCAGTTTCAAGTTCTGTCTCTATTGTTTGTTTGCTATTGATGTAGACCTAAGCAGAGACTGGCGAGAACCACTTTCATGGAAAGGGCCTGCCAAGCTTCCAAAAAACTACGAGTTGCGTGAAATCTCAGCAAACACTTTTTCACCCAATCTTGATGATACTTTCAGTTAATGATCAGTACACCAATCCCACTTGGCTCGCCAAATTTTGTTCTTCTAGGTTAAACCGTTCGTTGGCAGTAACCGGATTCAATTTGAGGTTTCACACTGTTTTCTCCTATAGGGATACATGTATTTGGAACTCTAAATCAAACACGGTTTGTGCTAGCTCTTTGAAACTTGACACAATAAAGCAGTTTCAAGTTCTGTCTCTATGTTTTGTTTGCTGTTGATGTAGCCCTAAGAAGAGACTGGCGAGAATCACTTTAATGGAAAGAGACTGCCAAGCTTCCAAAAAACTACGAGTCTCCAGAAATCTCAGCAAACACTTTTTCACCCAATCTTGATGATGCTTTCAGGTAATGATCAGTACACCAATCCCACTTGGCTCTCTAAATTTCGTTCTTCTAGGTTAAACCGTTCCTTGGCAGTAACCGGTTTCATTTTGAGGTTTCACTCTGTTTTCTCCTATAGGGATACATGTATTTGGAACTTTAAATCAAACACGGTTTGTGCTAGCTCTTTGAAACTTGACACAATAAAGCAGTTTCAAGTTCTATCTCCATGGTTTGTTTGCTGTTGATGTAGCCCTAAGCAGAGATTGGCGAGAATCACTTTCATGGAAAGGGCCTGCCAAGCTTCCAAAAAACTACAAGTTGCCTGAAATCTCAGCAAACACTTTTTCACCCAATCTTGATGAAACTTTCAGGTAATGATCAGTCCACCAATCCCACTTTGCTCGCCAAATTTCGTTCTTCTAGGTTAAACCGTTCGTTGGCAGTAACCGGTTTCATTTTGAGGTTTCACTTTGTTTTCTCCTATAGGGATACATGTATTTGGAACTCTAAATCAAACACGGTTTGTGCTAGCTCTTTGAAACTTGACACAATAAAGCAGTTTCAAGTTCTGTCTCTATTGTTTGTTTGCTATTGATGTAGACCTAAGCAGAGACTGGCGAGAACCACTTTCATGGAAAGGGCCTGCCAAGCTTCCAAAAAACTACGAGTTGCGTGAAATCTCAGCAAACACTTTTTCACCCAATCTTGATGATACTTTCAGGTAATGATCAGTACACCAATCCCACTTGGCTCGCCAAATTTCGTTCTTCTAGGTTAAACCGTTCGTTGGCAGTAACCGGTTTCAATTTGAGGTTTCACTCTGTTTTCTCCTATAGGGATACATGTATTTGGAGCTCTAAATCAAACACGGTTTGTGCTAGCTCTTTGAAACTTGACACAATAAAGCAGTTTCAAGTTCTGTCTCTATGTTTTGTTTGCTGTTGATGTAGCCCTAAGAAGAGACTGGCGAGAATCACTTTAATGGAAAGGGACTGCCAAGCTTCCAAAAAACTACGAGTCTCCAGAAATCTCAGCAAACACTTTTTCACCCAATCTTGATGATGCTTTCAGGTAATGATCAGTACACCAATCCCACTTGGCTCGCTAAATTTCGTTCTTCTAGGTTAAACCGTTCCTTGGCAGAAACCGGTTTCATTTTGAGGTTTCACTCTGTTTTCTCCTATAGGGATACATGTATTTGGAACCCTAAATAAAACACGGTTTGTGCTAGCTCTTTGAAACTTGACACAATAAAGCAATTTCAAGTTCTATCTCTATGGTTTCTTTGCTGTTGATGTAGCCCTAAGCAGAGACTGGCGAGAATCACTTTCATGGAAAGGGCCTGCCAAGCTTCCAAAAAACTACGAGTTGCCAGAAATCTCAGCAAACACTTTTTCACCCAATCTTGATGAAACTTTCAGTTAATGATCAGTACACCAAACCCACTTGGCTCGCCAAATTTCGTTCTTCTAGGTTAAACCGTTCCTTGGCAGTAACCGGTTCCATTTTGAGGTTTCACTCTGTTTTCTCCTATAGGGATACATGTATTTGGAACTCTAAATCAAACACGGTTTGTGCTAGCTCTTTGAAACTTGACACAATAAAGCAGTTTCAAGTTCTATCTCTATAGTTTGTTTGCTGTTGATATAGCCCTAAGCAGAGACTGGCGAGAATCACTTTCATGGAAAGGGCCTGCCAAGCTTCCAAAAATCTACTAGTTGCCTGAAATCTCAGAAAAAACTTTTTCACCCAAACTTGATGAAACTTTCAGGTAATGATCAGTACACCAATCCCACTTGACTCACCAATTTTCGTTCTTCTACGTTAAACCGTTCCTTGGCAGTAACCGGTTTCATTTTGAGGTTTCACTCTGTTTTCTCCAATAGGGATACATGTATTTGGAACCCTAAATCAAACACGGTTTGTGCTAGCTCTTTGAAACTTGACACAATAAAGCAGTTTCAAGTTCTATCTCTATGGTTTGTTTGCTGTTGATGTAGCCCTAAGCAGAGACTGGCGAGGATCACTTTCATGGAAAGGGCCTGCCAAGCTACCAAAAAACTACGAGTTGCCTGAAATCTCAGCACACACTTTTTCACCCAATCTTGATGAAACTTTCAGGTAATGATCAGTACACCAATCCCACTTGGATCGCCAAATTTCATTCTTCTAGGTTAAACCGTTCCTTGGCAGTAACCGGTTTCATTTTGAGGTTTCACTCTGTTTTCTCCTATAGGGATACATGTATTTGGAACTCTAAATCAAACACGGTTTGTGCTAGCTCTTTGAAACTTGACACAATAAAGCAGTTTCAAGTTCTATCTCTATGGTTTGTTTGCTGTTGATGTAGCCCTAAGCAGAGACTGGCGAGAATCACTTTCATGGAAAGGGCCTGCCAAGCTTCCAAAAAACTACGAGTTGACTGAAATCTCAGCACACACTTTTTCACCCAATCTTGATGAAACTTTCAGGTAATGATCAGTACACCAATCCCACTTGGCTCGCCAAATTTCGTTCTTCTAGGTTAAACCTTTCCTTGGCAGTAACCGGGTTCATTTTGAGGTTTCACTCTGTTTTCTCCTATAGGGATACATGTATTTGGAACTCTAAATCAAACACGGTTTGTGCTAGCTCTTTGAAACTTGACACAATAAAGCAGTTTCAAGTTCTGTCTTTATGGTTTGTTTCCTATTGATGTAGCCGTAAGCAGAGACTGGCGAGAATCACTTTTATGGAAAGGGCCTGTCAAGCTTCCAAAAAACGAGTTGCCAGAAATCTCAGCACACACTTTTTCACCAAATCTTGATGAAACTTTCAGGTAATGATCAGTACACCAATCCCACTTGGCTCGCCAAATTTCGTTCTTCTAGGTTAAACCGTTCGTTGGCAGTAACCAGTTTCATTTTGAGGTTTCACTCTTTTACTTCTATAGGGATACATGTATTTGGAACTCTAAATCAAACACGGTTTGTGCTAGCTCTTTGAAACTTGACACAGAAAGCAGTTTTAAGTTCTATCTCTATGATTTGTTTGCTGTTGATATTGCCCTAAGCAGAGACTGGCAAGAATCACTTTCATGGAAAGGGCCTGCCAAGCATCCAAAAAACTACGAGTTGCCTGAAATCTCAGCAAACACTTTTTCACCCAATCTTGATGAAACTTTCAGGTAATGATCAGTCCACCAATCCCACTTGGCTCGCCAAATTTCGTTCTTCTAGTTTAAACCGTTCGTTGGCAGTAACCGGTTTCATTTTGAGGTTTCACTCTGTTTTCTCCTATAGGGATACATGTATTTGGAACTCTAAATCAAACACGGTTTGTGCTAGCTCTTTGAAACTTGACACAATAAAGCAGTTTCAAGTTCTATCTCCATGGTTTGTTTGCTGTTGATGTAGCCCTAAGCAGAGACTGGCGAGAATCACTTTCATGGAAAGGGCCTGCCAAGCTTCCAAAAAACTACGAGTTGCCTGAAATCTCAGCAAACACTTTTTCACCCAATCTTGATGAAACTTTCAGTTAATGATCAGTCCACCAATCCCACTTTGCTCGCCAAATTTCGTTCTACTAGGTTAAACCGTTCGTTGGCAGTAACCCGTTTCATTTTGAGGTTTCACTTTGTTTTCTCCTATAGGGATACATGTATTTGGAACTCTAAATCAAACACGGTTTGTGCTAGCTCTTTGAAACTTGACACAATAAAGCAGTTTCAAGTTCTGTCTCTATTGTTTGTTTGCTATTGATGTAGACCTAAGCAGAGACTGGCGAGAACCACTTTCATGGAAAGGGCCTGCCAAGCTTCCAAAAAACTACGAGTTGCGTGAAATCTCAGCAAACACTTTTTCACCCAATCTTGATGATACTTTCAGGTAATGATCAGTACACCAATCCCACTTGGCTCGCCAAATTTTGTTCTTCTAGGTTAAACCGTTCGTTGGCAGTAACCGGATTCAATTTGAGGTTTCACACTGTTTTCTCCTATAGGGATACATGTATTTGGAACTCTAAATCAAACACGGTTTGTGCTAGCTCTTTGAAACTTGACACAATAAAGCAGTTTCAAGTTCTGTCTCTATGTTTTGTTTGCTGTTGATGTAGCCCTAAGAAGAGACTGGCGAGAATCACTTTAATGGAAAGGGACTGCCAAGCTTCCAAAAAACTACGAGTCTCCAGAAATCTCAGCAAACACTTTTTCACCCAATCTTGATGATGCTTTCAGGTAATGATCAGTACACCAATCCCACTTGGCTCTCTAAATTTCGTTCTTCTAGGTTAAACCGTTCCTTGGCAGTAACCGGTTTCATTTTGAGGTTTCACTCTGTTTTCTCCTATAGGGATACATGTATTTGGAACTCTAAATCAAACACGGTTTGTGCTAGCTCTTTGAAACTTGACACAATAAAGCAGTTTCAAGTTCTATCTCCATGGTTTGTTTGCTGTTGATGTAGCCCTAAGCAGAGATTGGCGAGAATCACTTTCATGGAAAGGGCCTGCCAAGCTTCCAAAAAACTACAAGTTGCCTGAAATCTCAGCAAACACTTTTTCACCCAATCTTGATGAAACTTTCAGGTAATGATCAGTCCACCAATCCCACTTTGCTCGCCAAATTTCGTTCTTCTAGGTTAAACCGTTCGTTGGCAGTAACCGGTTTCATTTTGAGGTTTCACTTTGTTTTCTCCTATAGGGATACATGTATTTGGAACTCTAAATCAAACACGGTTTGTGCTAGCTCTTTGAAACTTGACACAATAAAGCAGTTTCAAGTTCTGTCTCTATTGTTTGTTTGCTATTGATGTAGACCTAAGCAGAGACTGGCGAGAACCACTTTCATGGAAAGGGCCTGCCAAGCTTCCAAAAAACTACGAGTTGCGTGAAATCTCAGCAAACACTTTTTCACCCAATCTTGATGATACTTTCAGGTAATGATCAGTACACCAATCCCACTTGGCTCGCCAAATTTCGTTCTTCTAGGTTAAACCGTTCGTTGGCAGTAACCGGTTTCAATTTGAGGTTTCACTCTGTTTTCTCCTATAGGGATACATGTATTTGGAGCTCTAAATCAAACACGGTTTGTGCTAGCTCTTTGAAACTTGACACAATAAAGCAGTTTCAAGTTCTGTCTCTATGTTTTGTTTGCTGTTGATGTAGCCCTAAGAAGAGACTGGCGAGAATCACTTTAATGGAAAGGGACTGCCAAGCTTCCAAAAAACTACGAGTCTCCAGAAATCTCAGCAAACACTTTTTCACCCAATCTTGATGATGCTTTCAGGTAATGATCAGTACACCAATCCCACTTGGCTCGCTAAATTTCGTTCTTCTAGGTTAAACCGTTCCTTGGCAGAAACCGGTTTCATTTTGAGGTTTCACTCTGTTTTCTCCTATAGGGATACATGTATTTGGAACCCTAAATAAAACACGGTTTGTGCTAGCTCTTTGAAACTTGACACAATAAAGCAATTTCAAGTTCTATCTCTATGGTTTCTTTGCTGTTGATGTAGCCCTAAGCAGAGACTGGCGAGAATCACTTTCATGGAAAGGGCCTGCCAAGCTTCCAAAAAACTACGAGTTGCCAGAAATCTCAGCAAACACTTTTTCACCCAATCTTGATGAAACTTTCAGTTAATGATCAGTACACCAAACCCACTTGGCTCGCCAAATTTCGTTCTTCTAGGTTAAACCGTTCCTTGGCAGTAACCGGTTCCATTTTGAGGTTTCACTCTGTTTTCTCCTATAGGGATACATGTATTTGGAACCCTAAATCAAACACGGTTTGTGCTAGCTCTTTGAAACTTGATACAATAAAGCAGTTTCAAGATCTATCTCTATGTTTTCTTTGCTCTTGATGTAGCCCTAAGCAGAGACTGGCGAGAATCACTTTCATGGAAAGAGCCTGCCAAGGTTCCAAAAAACTACGAGTTGCCAGAAATCTCAGCACACACTTTTTCACCAAATCTTGATGAAACTTTCAGGTAATGATCAGTACACCAATCCCACTTGACTCGCCAAATTTCGTTCTTCTAGGTTAAACCGTTCGTTTGCAGTAACCAGTTTCATTTTGAGGTTTCACTCTGTTTTCTCCTATAGGGATACATGTATTTGGAACTCTAAATCAAACACGGTTTGTGCTAGCTCTTTGAAACTTGACACAATAAAGCAGTTTCAAGTTCTATCTCTATAGTTTGTTTGCTGTTGATATAGCCCTAAGCAGAGACTGGCGAGAATCACTTTCATGGAAAGGGCCTGCCAAGCTTCCAAAAAACTACTAGTTGCCTGAAATCTCAGAAAAAACTTTTTCACCCAAACTTGATGAAACTTTCAGGTAATGATCAGTACACCAATCCCACTTGACTCACCAATTTTCGTTCTTCTACGTTAAACCGTTCCTTGGCAGTAACCGGTTTCATTTTGAGGTTTCACTCTGTTTTCTCCAATAGGGATACATGTATTTGGAACCCTAAATCAAACACGGTTTGTGCTAGCTCTTTGAAACTTGACACAATAAAGCAGTTTCAAGTTCTATCTCTATGTTTTGTTTGCTGTTGATGTACCCCTAAGAAGAGACTGGCGAGAATCACTTTAATGGAAAGGTCCTGCCAAGCTTCCAAAAAACTACGAGTTGCCAGAAATCTCAGCAAACACTTTTTCACCCAATCTTGATGATGCTTTCAGGTAATGATCAGTACACCAATCCCACTTGGCTCGCCAAATTTCGTTCTTCTATGTTAAACCGTTCGTTGGCAGTAACCGGTTTCATTTTGAGGTTTCACTCTGTTTTCTCCTATAGGGATACATGTATTTGGAACTCTAAATCAAACACGGTTTGTGCTAGCTCTTTGAAACTTGACACAATAAAGAAGTTTCAAGTTCTATCTCTATGATTTGTTTGCTGTTGATGTAGCCCTAAGAAGAGACTGGCGAGAATCACTTTAATGGAAAGGGCCTGCCAAGCTTCCAAAAAACTACGAGTTGCCAGAAATCTCAGCAAACACTTTTTCACCCAATCTTGATGATGCTTTCAGGTAATGATCAGTACACCAATCCCACTTGGCTCGCCAAATTTCGTTCTTCTAGGTTAAACCGTTCGTTGGCAGTAACCGGTTTCATTTTGAGGTTTCACTCTGTTTTCTCCTATAGGGATACATGTATTTGGAACTCTAAATCAAACACGGTTTGTGCTAGCTCTTTGAAACTTGACACAGTAAAGCAGTTTTAAGTTCTATCTCTATGGTTTTTTGCTGTTGATATTGCCCTAAGCAGAGACTGGCGAGAATCACTTTCATGGAAAGCGCCTGCCAAGCTTCCAAAAAACTACGAGTTGCCTGAAATCTCAGTAAACACTTTTTCACCCAATCTTGATGAAACTTCAGGTAATGATCAGTCCACCAATCCCACTTGGCTCGCCAAATTTCGTTCTTCTAGGTTAAACCGTTCGTTGGCAGTAACCGGTTTTCATTTTGAGGTTTCACTTTGTTTCTCCTATAGGGATACATGTATTTGGAACTCTAAATAAAACACGGTTTGTGCTAGCTCTTTGAAACTTGACACAATAAAGCAGTTTCAAGTTCTATCTCTATGGTTTTTATGCTGTTGATGTAGCCCTAAGCAGAGACTGGCGAGAATCACTTTCATGGAAAGGGCCTGCCAAGCTTCCAAAAAACTACTAGTTGCCTGAAATCTCAGAAAACACTTTTTCACCCAATCTTGATGAAACTTTCAGGTAATGATCATTACACCAATCCCACTTGGCTCGCAAATTTCGTTCTTCTAGGTTAAACCGTTCCATGGCAGAAACCGGTTTCATTTTGAGGTTTCACTCTGTTTTCTCCTATAGGGTTACATGATATTTGGAACTCTAAATCAAACACGGTTTGTGCTAGCTCTTTGAAACTTGACACAATAAAGCAGTTTCAAGTTCTATCTCTATGGTTTGTTTGCTGTTGATGTAGCCCTAAGCAGAGACTGGCGAGAATCACTTTCATGGAAAGGGCCTGCCAAGCTTCCAAAAAACTACGAGTTGCCAGAAATCTCAGCAAACACTTTTTCACCCAATCTTGATGAAACTTTCAGGTAATGATCAGTACACCAATCCCACTTGGCTCGCCAAATTTCGTTCTTCTAGGTTAAACCGTCCCTTGGCAGTAACCGGTTCCATTTTGAGGTTTCACTCTGTTTTCTCCTATAGGGATACATGTATTTGGAACCCTAAATCAAACACGGTTTGTGCTAGCTTTTGAAACTTGACACAATAAAGCAGTTTCAAGATCTATCTCTATGTTTTCTTTGCTGTTGATGTAGCCCTAAGCAGAGACTTTCGAGAATCACTTTCATGGAAAGGGCCTGCCAAGCTTCCAAAAAACTACGAGTTGCCAGAAATCTCAGCACACACTTTTTCACCAAATCTTGATGAAACTTTCAGGTAATGATCAGTACACCAATCCCACTTGACTCGCCAAATTTCGTTCTTCTAGGTTAAACCGTTCGTTGGCAGTAACCAGTTTCATTTTGAGGTTTCACTCTGTTTCTCCTATAGGGATACATGTATTTGGAACTCTAAATCAAACACGGTTTGTGCTAGCTCTTTGAAACTTGACACAATAAAGCAGTTTCAAGTTCTATCTCTATGGTTTGTTTGCTGTTGTGTAGCCCTAAGCAGAGACTGGCGAGAATCACTTTCATGGAAAGGGCCTGCCAAGCTACCAAAAACTACGAGTTGCCTGAAATCCTCAGCACACACTTTTTCACCCAATCTTGATGAAACTTTCAGGTAATGATCAGTACACCAATCCCACTTGGATTGCCAAATTTCATTCTTCTAGGTTAAACCGTTCCTTGGCAGTAACCGGTTTCATTTTGAGGTTTCACTCTGTTTTCTCCTATAGGGATACATGTATTTGGAACTCTAAATCAAACACGGTTTGTGCTAGCTCTTTGAAACTTGACACAATAAAGCAGTTTCAAGTTCTATCTCTATGGTTTGTTGGCTGTTGATGTAGCCCTAAGCAGAGACTGGCGAGAATCACTTTCATGGAAAGGGCCTGCCAAGATTCCAAAAAACTACGAGTTGACTGAAATCTCAGCACACACTTTTTCACCAAATCTTGATGAAACTTTCAGGTAATGATCAGTACACCAATCCCACTTGGCTCGCCAAATTTCGTTCTTCTAGGTTAAACCTTTCCTTGGCAGTAACCGGGTTCATTTTGAGGTTTCACTTCTGTTTTCTCCTATAGGGATACATGTATTTGGAACTCTAAATCAAACACGGTTTGTGCTAGCTCTTTGAAACTTGACACAATAAAGCAGTTTCAAGTTCTGTCTTTATGGTTTGTTTCCTATTGATGTAGCCGTAAGCAGAGACTGGCGAGAATCACTTTTATGGAAAGGGCCTGTCAAGCTTCCAAAAAACGAGTTGCCAGAAATCTCAGCACACACTTTTTCACCAAATCTTGATGAAACTTTCAGGTAATGATCAGTACACCAATCCCACTTGGCTCGCCAAATTTCGTTCTTCTAGGTTAAACCGTTCGTTGGCAGTAACCAGTTTCATTTTGAGGTTTCACTCTTTTACTTCTATAGGGATACATGTATTTGGAACTCTAAATCAAACACGGTTTGTGCTAGCTCTTTGAAACTTTGACACAGAAAGCAGTTTTAAGTTCTATCTCTATGGTTTGTTTGCTGTTGATATTGCCCTAAGCAGAGACTGGCAAGAATCACTTTCATGGAAAGGGCCTGCCAAGCTTCCAAAAAACTACGAGTTGCCTGAAATCTCAGCAAACACTTTTTCACCCAATCTTGATGAAACTTTCAGGTAATGATCAGTCCACCAATCCCACTTGGCTCGCCAAATTTCGTTCTTCTAGGTTAAACCGTTCGTTGGCAGTAACCGGTTTCATTTTGAGGTTTCACTCTGTTTTCTCCTATAGGGATACATGTATTTGGAACTCTAAATCAAACACGGTTTGTGCTAGCTCTTTGAAACTTGACACAATAAAGCAGTTTCAAGTTCTATCTCCATGGTTTGTTTGCTGTTGATGTAGCCCTAAGCAGAGACTGGCGAGAATCACTTTCATGGAAAGGGCCTGCCAAGCTTCCAAAAAACTACGAGTTGCGTGAAATCTCAGCAAACACTTTTTCACCCAATCTTGATGATACTTTCAGGTAATGATCAGTATACCAATCCCACTTGGCTCGCCAAATTTCGTTCTTCTAGGTTAAACCGTTCGTTGGCAGTAACCGGTTTCAATTTGAGGTTTCACTCTGTTTTCTCCTATAGGGATACATGTATTTGGAACTCTAAATCAAACACGGTTTGTGCTAGCTCTTTGAAACTTGACACAATAAAGCAGTTTCAAGTTCTGTCTCTATGTTTTGTTTGCTGTTGATGTAGCCCTAAGAAGAGACTGGCGAGAATCACTTTAATGGAAAGGGACTGCCAAGCTTCCAAAAAACTACGAGTCTCCAGAAATCTCAGCAAACACTTTTTCACCCAATCTTGATGATGCTTTCAGGGAATGATCAGTACACCAATCCCACTTGGCTCGCTAAATTTCGTTCTTCTAGGTTAAACCGTTCCTTGGCAGTAACCGGTTTCATTTTGAGGTTTCACTCTGTTTTCTCCAATAGGGATACATGTATTTGGAACCCTAAATCAAACACGGTTTGTGCTAGCTCTTTGAAACTTGACACAATAAAGCAGTTTCAAGTTCTATCTCTATGGTTTGTTTGCTGTTGATGTAGCCCTAAGCAGAGACTGGCGAGGATCACTTTCATGAAAGGGCCTGCCAAGCTACCAAAAAACTACGAGTTGCCTGAAATCTCAGCACACACTTTTTCACCCAATCTTGATGAAACTTTCAGGTAATGATCAGTACACCAATCCCACTTGGATCGCCAAATTTCATTCTTCTAGGTTAAACCGTTCGTTGGCAGTAACCGGTTTCATTTTTAGGTTTCACTCTGTTTTCTCCTATAGGGATACATGTATTTGGAACTCTAAATCAAACACGGTTTGTGCTAGCTCTTTGAAACTTGACACAATATAGCAGTTTCAAGTTCTTTCTCTATGGTTTGTTTGCTGTTGATGTAGCCCTAAGCAGAGACTGGCGAGAATCAATTTCATGGAAAGGGCCTGCCAAGCTTCCAAAAAACTACGAGTTGCCTGAAATCTCAGCACACACTTTTTCACCCAATCTTGATGAAACTTTCACGTAATGATCAGTCCACCAATCCCACTTGGCTCGCCAAATTTCGTTCTTCTAGGTTAAACCGTTCCTTGGCAGTAACCGGGTTCATTTTGAGGTTTCACTCTGTTTTCTCCTATAGGGATACATGTATTTGGAACTCTAAATCAAACACGGTTTGTGCTAGCTCTTTGAAACTTGACACAATAAAGCAGTTTCAAGTTCTGTCTTTATGGTTTGTTTCCTATTGATGTAGCCCTTAGCAGAGACTGGCGAGAATCACTTTTATGGAAAGGGCCTGTCAAGCTTCCAAAAAACGAGTTGCCAGAAATCTCAGCACACACTTTTTCACCAAATCTTGAGGAAACTTTCAGGTAATGATCAGTACACCAATCCCACTTGGCTCGCCAAATTTCGTTCTTCTAGGTTAAACCGTTCGTTGGCAGTAACCAGTTTCATTTTGAGGTTTCACTCTTTTACTTCTATAGGGATACATGTATTTGGAACTCTAAATCAAACACGGTTTGTGCTAGCTCTTTGAAACTTGACACAGTAAAGCAGTTTTAAGTTCTATCTCTATGGTTTGTTTGCTGTTGATATGCCCTAAGCAGAGACTGGCGAGAATCACTTTCATGGAAAGGGCCTGCCAAGCTTCCAAAAAACTACGAGTTGCCTGAAATCTCAGCAAACACTTTTTCACCCAATCTTGATGAAACTTTCAGGTAATGATCAGTCCACCAATCCCACTTGGCTCGCCAAATTTCGTTCTTCTAGGTTAAACCGTCCCTTGGCAGTAACCGGTTCCATTTTGAGGTTTCACTCTGTTTTCTCCTATAGGGATACATGTATTTGGAACCCTAAATCAAACACGGTTTGTGCTAGCTCTTTGAAACTTGACACAATAAAGCAGTTTCAAGATCTATCTCTATGTTTTCTTTGCTGTTGATGTAGCCCTAAGCAGAGACTGGCGAGAATCACTTTCATGGAAAGGGCCTGCCAAGCTTCCAAAAACTACGAGTTGCCAGAAATCTCAGCACACACTTTTTCACCAAATCTTGATGAAACTTTCAGGTAATGATCAGTACACCAATCCCACTTGACTAGCCAAATTTCGTTCTTCTAGGTTAAACCGTTCGTTGGCAGTAACCGGTTTCATTTTGAGGTTTCACTCTGTTTTCTCCTATAGGGATACATGTATTTGGAACTCCAAATCAAACACGGTTTGTGCTAGCTCTTTGAAACTTGACACAATAAAGCAGTTTCAAGTTCTATCTCTATGGTTTGTTTGCTGTTGATGTAGCCCTAAGCAGAGACTGGCGAGGATCACTTTCATGGAAAGGGCCTGCCAAGCTTCCAAAAAACTACGAGTTGCCTGAAATCTCAGCACACACTTTTTCACCCAATCTTGATGAAACTTTCAGGTAATGATCAGTACACCAATCCCACTTGGATCGCCAAATTTCATTCTTCTAGGTTAAACCGTTCGTTGGCAGTAACCGGTTTCATTTTGAGGTTTCACTCTGTTTTCTCCTATAGTGATACATGTATTTGGAACTCTAAATCAAACACGGTTTGTGCTAGCTCTTTGAAACTTGACACAATAAAGCAGTTTCAAGTTCTGTCTTTATGGTTTGTTTCCTATTGATGTAGCCCTTAGCAGAGACTGGCGAGAATCACTTTTATGGAAAGGGCCTGTCAAGCTTCCAAAAAACGAGTTGCCAGAAATCTCAGCACACACTTTTTCACCAAATCTTGATGAAACTTTCAGGTAATGATCAGTACACCAATCCCACTTGGCTCGCCAAATTTCGTTCTTCTAGGTTAAACCGTTCGTTGGCAGTAACCAGTTTCATTTTGAGGTTTCACTCTTTTTCTTCTATAGGGATACATGTATTTGGAACTCTAAATCAAACACGGTTGGTGCTAGCTCTTTGAAACTTGACACAATAAAGCAGTTTCAAGTTCTTTCTCTATGGTTTGTTTGCTGTTGATGTAGCCCTAAGCAGAGACTGGCGAGAATCACTTTCATGTAAAGGGCCTGCCAAGATTCCAAAAAACTACGAGTTGCGTGAAATCTCAGCAAACACTTTTTCACCCAATCTTGATGATACTTTCAGGTAATGATCAGTACACCAATCCCACTTGGCTTGCCAAATTTCGTTCTTCTAGGTTAAACCGTTCGTTGGCAGAAACCGGTTTCATTTTGAGGTTTCACTCTGTTTTCTCCTATAGGGATACATGTATTTGGAACTCTAAATCAAACACGGTTTGTGCTAGCTCTTTGAAACTTGACACAATAAAGCAGTTTCAAGTTCTATCTCTATGTTTTGTTTGCTGTTGATGTAGCCCTAAGAAGAGACTGGCGAGAATCACTTTAATGGAAAGGGCCTGCCAAGCTTCCAAAAAACTACGAGTTGCCAGAAATCTCAGCAAACACTTTTTCACCCAATCTTGATGATGCTTTCAGGTAATGATCAGTACACCAATCCCACTTGGCTCGCCAAATTTCGTTCTTCTAGGTTAAACCGTTCGTTGGCAGTAACCGGTTTCATTTTGAGGTTTCACTCTGTTTTCTCCTATAGGGATACATGTATTTGGAACTCTAAATCAAACACGGTTTGTGCTAGCTCTTTGAAACTTGACACAATAAAGAAGTTTCAAGTTCTATCTCTATGTTTTGTTTGCTGTTGATGTAGCCCTAAGAAGAGACTGGCGAGAATCACTTTAATGGAAAGGGCCTGCCAAGCTTCCAAAAAACTACGAGTTGCCAGAAATCTCAGCAAACACTTTTTCACCCAATCTTGATGATGCTTTCAGGTAATGATCAGTACACCAATCCCACTTGGCTCGCCAAATTTCGTTCTTCTAGGTTAAACCGTTCCTTGGCAGAAACCGGTTTCATTTTGAGGTTTCACTCTGTTTTCTCCTATAGGGTTACATGTATTTGGAACTCTAAATCAAACACGGTTTGTGCTAGCTCTTTGAAACTTGACACAGTAAAGCAGTTTTAAGTTCTATCTCTATGGT
Source organism: Ictidomys tridecemlineatus (assembly GCF_052094955.1). NCBI lineage: Eukaryota > Metazoa > Chordata > Mammalia > Rodentia > Sciuridae > Ictidomys > Ictidomys tridecemlineatus. Next base: position 22,288 of record NW_027522095.1, read on the forward strand.
TTGTTTGCTGTTGATATTGCCCTAAGCAGAGACTGGCGAGAATCACTTTCATGGAAAGGGCCTGCCAATCTTCCAAAAAACTACGAGTTGCCTGAAATCTCAGCAAACACTTTTTCACCCAATCTTGATGAAACTTTCAGGTAATGATCAGTCCACCAATCCCACTTGGCTCGCCAAATTTCGTTCTTCTAGGTTAAACCGTTCGTTGGCAGTAACCGGTTTCATTTTGAGGTTTCACTCTGTTTTCTCCTATAGGGATACATGTATTTGGAACTCTAAATCAAACACGGTTTGTGCTAGCTCTTTGAAACTTGACACAATAAAGCAGTTTCAAGTTCTATCTCTATGTTTTTTATGCTGTTGATGTAGCCCTAAGCAGAGACTGGCGAGAATCACTTTCATGGAAAGGGCCTGCCAAGCTTCCAAAAAACTACTAGTTGCCTGAAATCTCAGAAAACACTTTTTCACCCAATCTTGATGAAACTTTCAGGTAATGATCAGTACACCAATCCCACTTGGCTCGCCAAATTTCGTTCTTCTAGGTTAAACCGTTCCTTGGCAGTAACCGGTTTCATTTTGAGGTTTCACTCTGTTTTCTCCTATAGGGATACATGTATTTGGAACCCTAAATCAAACACGGTTTGTGCTAGCTCTTTGAAACTTGACACAATAAAGCAGTTTCAAGTTCTATCTCTATGGTTTGTTTGCTCTTGATGTAGCCCTAAGAAGAGACTGGCGAGAATCACTTTAATTGAAAGGGCCTGCCAAGCTTCCAAAAAACTACGAGTCTCCAGAAATCTCAGCAAACACTTTTTCACCCAATCTTGATGATGCTTTCAGGTAATGATCAGTATACCAATCCCACTTGGCTCGCTAAATTTCGTTCTTCTAGGTTAAACCGTTCCTTGGAAGTAACCGGTTTCATTTTGAGGTTTCACTCTGTTTTCTCCTATAGGGATACATGTATTTGGAACTCTAAATCAAACACGGTTTGTGCTAGCTCTTTGAAACTTGACACAATAAAGCAGTTTCAAGTTCTATCTCCATGGTTTGTTTGCTGTTGATGTAGCCCTTAGCAGAGACTGGCGAGAATCACTTTCATGGAAAGGGCCTGCCAAGCATCCAAAAAACTACGAGTTGCCTGAAATCTCAGCAAACACTTTTTCACCCAATCTTGATGAAACTTTCAGGTAATGATCAGTCCACCAATCCCACTTTGCTCGCCAAATTTCGTTCTTCTAGGTTAAACCGTTCGTTGGCAGTAACCGGTTTCATTTTGAGGTTTCACTTTGTTTTCTCCTATAGGGATACATGTATTTGGAACTCTAAATCAAACACGGTTTGTGCTAGCTCTTTGAAACTTGACACAATAAAGCAGTTTCAAGTTCTGTCTCTATTGTTTGTTTGCTATTGATGTAGACCTAAGCAGAGACTGGCGAGAACCACTTTCATTGAAAGGGCCTGCCAAGCTTCCAAAAAACTACGAGTTGCGTGAAATCTCAGCAAACACTTTTTCACCCAATCTTGATGATACTTTCAGGTAATGATCAGTATACCAATCCCACTTGGCTCGCCAAATTTCGTTCTTCTAGGTTAAACCGTTCGTTGGCAGTAACCGGTTTCAATTTGAGGTTTCACTCTGTTTTCTCCTATAGGGATACATGTATTTGGAACTCTAAATCAAACACGGTTTGTGCTAGCTCTTTGAAACTTGACACAATAAAGCAGTTTCAAGTTCTGTCTCTATGTTTTGTTTGCTGTTGATGTAGCCCTAAGAAGAGACTGGCGAGAATCACTTTAATGGAAAGGGACTGCCAAGCTTCCAAAAAACTACGAGTCTCCAGAAATCTCAGCAAACACTTTTTCACCCAATCTTGATGATGCTTTCAGGGAATGATCAGTACACCAATCCCACTTGGCTCGCTAAATTTCGTTCTTCTAGGTTAAACCGTTCCTTGGCAGTAACCGGTTTCATTTTGAGGTTTCACTCTGTTTTCTCCTATAGGGATACATGTATTTGGAACCCTAAATAAAACACGGTTTGTGCTAGCTCTTTGAAACTTGACACAATAAAGCAGTTTCAAGTTCTGTCTTTATGGTTTGTTTCCTATTGATGTAGCCCTTAGCAGAGACTGGCGAGAATCACTTTTATGGAAAGGGCCTGTCAAGCTTCCAAAAAACGAGTTGCCAGAAATCTCAGCACACACTTTTTCACCAAATCTTGATGAAACTTTCAGGTAATGATCAGTACACCAATCCCACTTGGCTCGCCAAATTTCGTTCTTCTAGGTTAAACCGTTCGTTGGCAGTAACCAGTTTCATTTTGAGGTTTCACTCTTTTTCTTCTATAGGGATACATGTATTTGGAACTCTAAATCAAACACGGTTGGTGCTAGCTCTTTGAAACTTGACACAATAAAGCAGTTTCAAGTTCTTTCTCTATGGTTTGTTTGCTGTTGATGTAGCCCTAAGCAGAGACTGGCGAGAATCACTTTCATGTAAAGGGCCTGCCAAGATTCCAAAAAACTACGAGTTGCGTGAAATCTCAGCAAACACTTTTTCACCCAATCTTGATGATACTTTCAGGTAATGATCAGTACACCAATCCCACTTGGCTCGCCAAATTTCGTTCTTCTAGGTTAAACCGTTCGTTGGCAGAAACTGGTTTCATTTTGAGGTTTCACTCTGTTTTCTCCTATAGGGATACATGTATTTGGAACTCTAAATCAAACACGGTTTGTGCTAGCTCTTTGAAACTTGACACAATAAAGCAGTTTCAAGTTCTATCTCTATGTTTTGTTTGCTGTTGATGTAGCCCTAAGAAGAGACTGGCGAGAATCACTTTAATGGAAAGGGCCTGCCAAGCTTCCAAAAAACTACGAGTTGCCAGAAATCTCAGCAAACACTTTTTCACCCAATCTTGATGATGCTTTCAGGTAATGATCAGTACACCAATCCCACTTGGCTCGCCAAATTTCGTTCTTCTAGGTTAAACCGTCCCTTGGCAGTAACCGGTTCCATTTTGAGGTTTCACTCTGTTTTCTCCTATAGGGATACATGTATTTGGAACCCTAAATTAAACACGGTTTGTGCTAGCTCTTTGAAACTTGACACAATAAAGCAGTTTCAAGATCTATCTCTATGTTTTCTTTGCTGTTGATGTAGCCCTAAGCAGAGACTGGCGAGAATCACTTTCATGGAAAGGGCCTGCCAAGCTTCCAAAAAACTACGAGTTGCCAGAAATCTCAGCACACACTTTTTCACCAAATCTTGATGAAACTTTCAGGTAATGATCAGTACACCAATCCCACTTGACTAGCCAAATTTCGTTCTTCTAGGTTAAACCGTTCGTTGGCAGTAACCAGTTTCATTTTGAGGTTTCACTCTGTTTTCTCCTATAGGGATACATGTATTTGGAACTCTAAATCAAACACGGTTTGTGCTAGCTCTTTGAAACTTGACACAATAAAGCAGTTTCAAGTTCTATCTCTATGGTTTGTTTGCTGTTGATGTAGCCCTAAGCAGAGACTGGCGAGGATCACTTTCATGGAAAGGGCCTGCCAAGCTACCAAAAAACTACGAGTTGCCTGAAATCTCAGCACACACTTTTTCACCCAATCTTGATGAAACTTTCAGGTAATGATCAGTACACCAATCCCACTTGGATCGCCAAATTTCATTCTTCTAGGTTAAACCGTTCGTTGGCAGTAACCGGTTTCATTTTGAGGTTTCACTCTGTTTTCTCCTATAGGGATACATGTATTTGGAACTCTAAATCAAACACGGTTTGTGCTAGCTCTTTGAAACTTGACACAATAAAGCAGTTTCAAGTTCTGTCTTTATGGTTTGTTTCCTATTGATGTAGCCCTTAGCAGAGACTGGCGAGAATCACTTTTATGGAAAGGGCCTGTCAAGCTTCCAAAAAACGAGTTGCCAGAAATCTCAGCACACACTTTTTCACCAAATCTTGATGAAACTTTCAGGTAATGATCAGTACACCAATCCCACTTGGCTCGCCAAATTTCGTTCTTCTAGGTTAAACCGTTCGTTGGCAATAACCAGTTTCATTTTGAGGTTTCACTCTTTTTCTTCTATAGGGATACATGTATTTGGAACTCTAAATCAAACACGGTTGGTGCTAGCTCTTTGAAACTTGACACAATAAAGCAGTTTCAAGTTCTTTCTCTATGGTTTGTTTGCTGTTGATGTAGCCCTAAGCAGAGACTGGCGAGAATCACTTTCATGTAAAGGGCCTGCCAAGATTCCAAAAAACTACGAGTTGCGTGAAATATCAGCAAACACTTTTTCACCCAATCTTGATGATACTTTCAGGTAATGATCAGTACACCCATCCCACTTGGCTCGCCAAATTTCGTTCTTCTAGGTTAAACCGTTCGTTGGCAGTAACCGGTTTATTTTGAGGTTTCACTCTGTTTTCTCCTATAGGGATACATGTATTTGGAACTCTAAATCAAACACGGTTTGTGCTAGCTCTTTGAAACTTGACACAATAAAGCAGTTTCAAGTTCTCTCTCTATGGTTTGTTTGCTGTTGATGTAGCCCTAAGATCAGACTGGTGAGAATCACATTAATGGAAAGGGCCTCCAAGCTTCCAAAAAACCACGAGTTGCCAGAAATCTCACAAACACTTTTTCACCCAATCTTGATGATGCTTTCAGGTAATGATGAGTACACCAATCCCACTTGGCTTGCCAAATTTCGTTCTTCTAGGTTAAACCGTTCGTTGGCAGTAACCGGTTTCATTTTGAGGTTTCACTCTGTTTTCTCCTATAGGGATACATGTATTTGGAACTCTAAATCAAACACGGTTTGTGCTAGCTCTTTGAAACTTGACACAATAAAGCAGTTTCAAGTTCTCTCTCTATGGTTTGTTTGCTGTTGATGTAGCCCTAAGCAGAGACTGGCGAGAATCACTTTCATGGAAAGGGCCTGCCAAGATTCCAAAAAACTATGAGTTTCCTGAAATCTCAGCACACACTTTTTCACCCAAAATTGATGAAACTTTCAGGTAATGATCAGTCCACCAATCCCACTTGGCTCGCCAAATTTCGTTCTTCTAGGTTAAACCGTTCGTTGGCAGTAACCGGTTTCATTTTGAGGTTTCACTCTGTTTTCTCCTATAGGGATACATGTATTTGGAAGTCTAAATCAAACACGGTTGGTGCTAGCTCTTTGAAACTTGACACAATAAAGCAGTTTCAAGTTCTATCTCTATGGTTTGTTTGCTGTTGATGTAGCCCTAAGCAGAGACTGGCGAGAATCACTTTCATGGAAAGGGCCTGTCAAGCTTTCAAAAAACTACGAGTTGCCTGAAATCTCAGCACACACTTTTTCACCCAATCTTGATTAAACTTTCAGGTAATGATCAGTACACCAATCCCACTTGGCTCGCCAAATTTCGTTCTTCTAGGTTAAACCGTTCGTTGGCAGTAACCGGTTTATTTTGAGGTTTCACTCTGTTTTCTCCTATAGGGATACATGTATTTGGAACCCTAAATCAAACACGGTTGGTGCTAGCTCTTTGAAACTTGACACAATAAAGCAGTTTCAAGTTCTATCTCTATGGTTTGTTTGCTGTTGATGTAGCACTAAGCAGAGACTGGCGAGAATCACTTTCATGGAAAGGGCCTGCCAAGCTTCCAAAAAACTACGAGTTGCCTGAAATCTCAGCACACACTTTTTCACCCAATCTTGATGAAACTTTCAGGTAATGATCAGTACTCCAATCCCACTTGGCTCGCCAAATTTCGTTCTTCTAGGTTATACCGTTCGTTGGCAGTAACCGGTTTAATTTTGAGGTTTCACTCTGTCTTCTCCTATAGGGATACATGTATTTGGAACTCTAAATCAAACATGGTTTGTGCTAGCTCTTTGAAACTTGACACAATAAAGCAGTTTCAAGTTCTTTCTCTATGTTTTGTTTGCTGTTGATGTAGCCCTAAGAAGAGACTGGCGAGAATCACTTTCATGGAAAGGGCCTGCCAAGCTTTCAAAAAACTACGAGTTGCGTGAAATCTCAGCAAACACTTTTTCACCCAATCTTGATGATACTTTCAGGTAATGATCAGTACACCAAACCAACTTGGCTCGCCAAATTTCGTTCTTCTAGGTTAAACCCTTCGTTGGCAGTAATCGGTTTCAATTTGAGGTTTCACTCTGTTTTCTCCTATAGGGATACATGTTTTTGGAACTCTAAATCAAACACGGTTTGTGCTATCTCTTTGAAACTTGACACAATAACGCAGTTTCAAGTTCTATCTCTATGGTTTGTTTGCTGTTGATGTCGCCCTAAGCAGAGACTGGTGAGAATCACTATTATGGAAAGGGCCTGCCAAGCTTCCAAAAAACTATGAGTTGCCTGAAATCTCAGCACACACTTTTTCACCCAATCTTGATTAAACTTTCAGGTAATGATCAGTACACCAATCCCACTTGGCTCACCAAATTTCGTTCTTCTAGGTTAAACCGTTCGTTGGCAGTAACCGGTTTCATTTTGAGGTTTCACTCTGTTTTCTCTTATAGAGATACATGTATTTGGAACTCTAAATCAAACACGGTTTGTGCTAGCTCTTTGAAACTTGACACAATAAAGCAGTTTCAAGTTCTATCTCTATGGTTTGTTTGCTGTTGATGTAGCCCTAAACAGAGACTGGCGAGAATCACTTTCATGGAAAGGGCCTGCCAATATTCCAAAAAACTACGAGTTGCCTAAAATCTCAGCAAACACTTTTTCACCCAATCTTGATGATACTTTCAGGTAATGATCAGTACACCAATCCCACTTGGCTCGCCAAATTTCGTTCTTCTAGGTTAAACCGTTCCTTGGCAGTAACCGGTTTCATTTTGAGGTTTCACTCTGTTTTCTCCTATAGGGATACATGTATTTGGAACTCTAAATCAAACACGGTTTGTGCTAGCTCTTTGAAACTTGACACAATAAAGCAGTTTCAAGTTCTATCTGTATGTTTTGTTTGCTGTTGATGTAGCCCTAAGCAGAGACTGGAGAAAATCACTTTCATAGAAAGGGCCTGCCAAGCATTCAAAAAACTACGAGTTGCCAGAAATCTCAGCACACACTTTTTCACCCAATCTTCATGAAACTTTCAGGTAATGATCAGTACACCAATCCCACTTGGATCTCCAAATTTCGTTCTTCTAGGTTAAACCGTTCGTTGGCAGTAACCGGTTTAATTTTGAGGTTTCACTTTGTTTTCTCCTATAGGGATACATGTATTTGGAACTCTAAATCAAACACGGTTTGTGCTAGCTCTTTGAAACTTGACACAGTAAAGCAGTTTCAAGTTCTATCTCTATGGTTTGTTTGCTGTTGATGTAGCCCTAAGCAGAGACTGGCGAGAATCACTTTCATGGAAAGGGCCTGCCAAGCTTCCAAAAAACTATGAGTTGCCTGAAATCTCAGCACACACTTTTTCACCCAATCTTGATGAAACTTTCAGGTAATGATCAGTACACCAATCCCACTTGGCTCGCCAAATTTCGTTCTTATAGGTTAAACCGTTCGTTGGCAGTAACCGGTTTAATTTTGAGGTTTCACTTTGTTTTCTCCTATAGGGATACATGTATTTGGAACTCTAAATCAAACACGGTTTGTGCTAGCTCTTTGAAACTTGACACAGTAAAGCAGTTTCAAGTTCTATCTCTATGGTTTGTTTGCTGTTGATGTAGCCCTAAGCAGAGACTGGCGAGAATCACTTTCATGGAAAGGGCCTGCCAAGCTTCCAAAAAACTACGAGTTGCCTGAAATCTCAGCACACACTTTTTCACCCAATCTTGATGAAACTTTCAGGTAATGATCAGTACACCAATCCCACTTGGCTCACCAAATTTCGTTCTTCTAGGTTAAACCGTTCGTTGGCAGTAACCGGTTTCATTTTGAGGTTTCACTCTGTTTTCTCTTATAGGGATACATGTATTTGGAACTCTAAATCAAACACGGTTTGTGCTAGCTCTTTGAAACTTGACACAATAAAGCAGTTTCAAGTTCTTTCTCTATGTTTTGTTTGCTGTTGATGTAGCCCTAAGAAGAGACTGGCGAGAATCACTTTCATGGAAAGGGCCTGCCAAGCTTCCAAAAAACTACGAGTTGCGTGAAATCTCAGCAAACACTTTTTCACCCAATCTTGATGATACTTTCAGGTAATGATCAGTACACCAATCCCACTTGGCTCGCCAAATTTCGTTTTTCTAGGTTAAACCGTTCGTTGGCAGTAATCGGTTTCAATTTGAGGTTTCACTCTGTTTTCTCCTAAAGGGATACATGTTTTTGGAACTCTAAATCAAACACGGTTTGTGCTATCTCTTTGAAACTTGACACAATAACGCAGTTTCAAGTTCTATCTCTATGGTTTGTTTGCTGTTGATGTAGCCCTAAGCAGAGACTGGCGAGAATCACTATTATGGAAAGGGCCTGCCAAGCTTCCAAAAAACTACGAGTTGCCTGAAATCTCAGCACACACTTTTTCACCCAATCTTGATTAAACTTTCAGGTAATGATCAGTACACCAATCCCACTTGGCTCACCAAATTTCGTTCTTCTAGGTTAAACCGTTCGTTGGCAGTAACCGGTTTCATTTTGAGGTTTCACTCTGTTTTCTCTTATAGGGATACATGTATTTGGAACTCTAAATCAAACACGGTTTGTGCTAGCTCTTTGAAACTTGACACAATAAAGCAGTTTCAAGTTCTATCTCTATGGTTTGTTTGCTGTTGATGTAGCCCTAAGCAGAGACTGGCGAGAATCACTTTCATGGAAAGGGCCTGCCAATATTCCAAAAAACTACGAGTTGCCTGAAATCTCAGCAAACACTTTTTCACCCAATCTTGATGATACTTTCAGGTAATGATCAGTACACCAATCCCACTTGGCTCGCCAAATTTCGTTCTTCTAGGTTAAACCGTTCGTTGGCAGTAACCGGTTACATTTTGAGGTTTCACTCTGTTTTCTCCTATAGGGATACATGTATTTGGAACTCTAAATCAAACACGGTTTGTGCTAGCTCTTTGAAACTTGACACAATAAAGCAGTTTCAAGTTCTATCTGTATGTTTTGTTTGCTGTTGATGTAGCCCTAAGCAGAGACTGGCGAGAATCACTTTCATGGAAAGGGCCTGCCAAACTTCCAAAAAACTACGAGTTGCCTGAAATCTCAGCACACACTTTTTCACCCAATGTTGATGAAACTTTCAGGTAATGATCAGTACACCAATCCCACTTGGCTCGCCAAATTTCGTTCTTATAGGTTAAACCGTTCGTTGGCAGTAACCGGTTTAATTTTGAGGTTTCACTTTGTTTTCTCCTATAGGGATACATGTATTTGGAACTCTAAATCAAACACGGTTTGTGCTAGCTCTTTGAAACTTGACACAGTAAAGCAGTTTCAAGTTCTATCTCTATGGTTTGTTTGCTGTTGATGTAGCCCTAAGCAGAGACTGGCGAGAATCACTTTCATGGAAAGGGCCTGCCAAGCTTCCAAAAAACTACGAGTTGCCTGAAATCTCAGCACACACTTTTTCACCCAATCTTGATGAAACTTTCAGGTAATGATCAGTACACCAATCCCACTTGGCTCGCCAAATTTCGTTCTTATAGGTTAAACCGTTCGTTGGCAGTAACCGGTTTCATTTTGAGGTTCACTCTGTTTTCTCCTATAGGGATACATGTATTTGGAACTCTAAATCAAACACGGTTTGTGCTAGCTCTTTGAAACTTGACACAATAAAGCAGTTTCAAGTTCTATCTCTATGGTTTGTTTGCTGTTGATGTAGCCCTAAGCAGAGACTGGCGAGAATCACTTTAATGGAAAGGGCCTGCCAAGCTTCCAAAAAACTACGAGTTGCCTGAAATCTCAGAACACACTTTTTCACCCAATCTTGATGAAACTTTCAGGTAATGATCAGTACACCAATCCCACTTGGCTCGCCAAATTTCGTTCTTCTAGGTTAAACCGTTCGTTGGCAGTAACCGGTTTCATTTTGAGGTTTCACTCTGTTTTCTCCAATAGGGATACATGTATTTGGAACTCTAAATCAAACACGGTTTGTGCTAGCTCTTTGAAACTTGACACAATAAAGCAGTTTCAAGTTCTATCTCTATGGTTTGTTTGCTGTTGATGTAGCCCTAAGCAGAGACTAACGAGAATCACTTTCATGGAAAGGGCCTGCCAAGCTTCCAAAAAACTACGAGTTGCCAGAAATCTCAGCAAACACTTTTTCACCCAATCTTGATGAAACTTTCAGGTAATGATCACTTTACCAATCCCACTTTGCTCGCCAAATTTCGTTCTTCTAGGTTAAACCGTTCGTTGGGAGTAACCGGTTTCATTTTGAGGTTTCACTCTGTTTTCTCCTGTAGGGATACATGTATTTGGAACTATAAATCAAACACGGTTTTTGCTAGCTCTTTGAAACTTGACACAATAAAGGAGTTTCAAATTCTATCTCTGTGGTTTGTTTGCTATTGATGTAGCCCTAAGCAGAGACTGGCGAGAATCCCTTTATGGAAAGGGCCTGCGAAGCTTCCAAAAAACTACGAGTAGCCAGAAATCTCAGCACACACTTTTTCACCCAATCTTGATGAAACTTTCAGGTAATGATCAGTACACCAATCCCACTTGGCTCGCCAAATTTCCTTCTTCTAGGTTAAACCGTTCGTTGGCAGTAACCGGTTTCATTTTGAGGTTTCACTCTGTTTTCTCCTATAGGGATACATGTATTTGGAACTCTAAATCAAACACGGTTTGTGCTAGCTCTTTGAAACTTGACACAGTAAAGCAGTTTCAAGTTCTATCTCTATGGTTTGTTTGCTGTTGATATAGCCCTAAGCAGAGACTGGCGAGAATCACTTTCATGGAAAGGGCCTGCCAAGCTTCCAAAAAACTACGAGTTCCCTGATATCTCAGCACACACTTTTTCACCCAATCTTGATGAAACTTTCAGGTAATGATCAGTACACCAATCCCACTTGGCTCGCCAAATTTCGTTCTTCTAGGTTATACCGTTCGTTGGCAGTAACCGGTTTCATTTTGAGGTTTCACTCTGTTTTCTCCTATAGGGATACATGTATTTGGAACCCTAAATCAAACACGGTTTGTACTAGCTCTTTGAAACTTGACACAATAAAGCAGTTTCAAGTTCTATCTCTATGGTTTTTTTGCTGTTGATGTAGCCCTAAGCAGAGACTGGCGAGAATCACTTTCATGGAAGGGCCTGCCAAGCTTCCAAAAAACTACGAGTTGCCAGAAATCTCAGCAAACACTTTTTCTCCCAATCTTGATGATACTTTCAGGTAATGATCAGTATACCAATCCCACTTGACTCGCCAAATTTCGTTCTTCTAGGTTAAACCGTTTGTTGGCAGTAACTGGTTTCATTTTGAGGTTTCACTCTGTTTTCTCTTATAGGGATACATGTATTTGGAACTCTAAATCAAACACGGTTTGTGCTAGCTCTTTGAAACTTGACACAATAAAGCAGTTTCAAGTTCTATCTCTATAGTTTCTTTGCTGTTGATGTAGTC
>NW_027522096.1:0-33794 GCF_052094955.1 Ictidomys tridecemlineatus
GCTTCCAAAAAACTACGAGTTGCCTGAAATCTCAGCAAACACTTTTTCACCCAATCTTGATGATACTTTCAGGTAATGATCAGTACACCAATCCACTTGGCTCGCCAAATTTCGTTATTCTAGGTTAAACCGTTCGTTGGCAGTAACCGGTTTCATTTTGAGGTTTCACTCTGTTTTCTCCTATAGGGATACATGTATTTGGAACTCTAAATCAAACACGGTTTGTGCTAGCTCTTTGAAATTTGACACAATAAAGCAGTTTCAAGTTCTATTTCTATGGTTTGTTTGCTGTTGATGTAGCCCTAAGCAGAGACTGGCGAGAATCACTTTCATTGAAAGGGCCTGTCAAGCTTCCAAAAAACTACGAGTTGCCTGAAATCTCAGCACACACTTTTACACCCAATCTTGATGAAACTTTCAGGTAATGATCAGTACACCAATCCCACTTGGCTCGCCAAATTTCGTTCTTCTAGGTTAAACTGTTCGTTGGCAGTAACCGGTTTCATTTTGAGGTTTCATTCTGTTTTCTCCTATAGGGATACATGTATTTGGAACTCTAAATCAAACACGGTTTGTGCTAGCTCTTTGGAACTTGACACAATAAAGCAGTTTCAAGTTCTATCTCTATGGTTTGTTTGCTGTTGATGTAGCCCTAAGCAGAGACTGGCGAGAATCACTTTCATGGAAAGGGTCTGCCAAGCTTCCAAAAAACTACGAGTTGCCTGAAATCTCAGCACACACTTTTTCACCCAATCTTGATGAAACTTTCAGGTAATGATCAGTACACCAAATTTCGTTCTTTTTGGTTAAACCGTTCGTTGGCAGTAACCGGTTTCATTTTGAGGTTTCACTCTGTTTTCTCCTATAGGGATACCTGTATTTGGAACTCTAAATCAAACACGGTTTGTGCTAGCTCTTTGAAACTTGACACAATAAAGCAGTTTCAAGTTCTATCTCTATGGTTTGTTTGCTGTTGATGTAGCCCTAAGCAGAGACTGGCGAGAATCACTTTCATGGAAAGGGCCTGCCAAGCTTCCAAAAAACTACGAGTTGCCTGAAATCTCAGCACACACTTTTTCACCCAATCTTGATGATACATTCAGGTAATGATCAGTACACCAATCCCACTTTGCACGCCAAATTTCGTTCTTCTAGGTTAAACCGTTCGTTGGCTGTAACCGGTTTCATTTTGAGGTTTCACTCTGTTTTCTCCTATAGGGATACATGTATTTGGAACTCTAAATCAAACACGGTTTGTGCTAGCTCTTTGAAACGTGACACAATAAAGCAATTTCAATTTCTATCTCTATGGTTTGTTTGCTGTCGATGTAGCCCTAAGCAGAGACTGGTGAGAATCACTTTCATGGAAAGGGCCTGCCAATATTCCAAAAATCTACGAGTTGCCTGAAATCTCAGCAAACACTTTTTCACCCCATCTTGATGATACTTTCAGGTAATGATCAGTTTACCAATCCCACTTGGCTCGCCAAATTTCGTTCTTCTAGGTTAAACCGTTCGTTGGCAGTAACCGGTTTCATTTTGAGGTTTCACTCTGTTTTCTCCTATAGGGATACATGTATTTGGAACTCTAAATCAAACACGGTTTGTGCTAGCTCTTTGAAACTTGACACAATAAAGCAGTTTCAAGTTCTATCTCTATGGTTTTTTGCTGTTGATGTAGCCCTAAGCAGAGACTGGCGAGAATCACTTTCATGGAAAGGGTCTGCCAAGCTTCCAAAAAACTAGGAGTTGCCTGAAATCTCAGCACACACTTTTTCACCCAATCTTGATGAAACTTTCAGGTAATGATCAGTACACCAATCCCACTTGGCTCGCCAAATTTCGTTCTTTTAGGTTAAACCGTTCGTTGGCAGTAACCCGTTTCATTTTGAGGTTTCACTCTGTTTTCTCCTATAGGGGTACATGTATTTGGAACTCTAAATCAAACACGGTTTGTGCTAGCTCTTTGAAACTTGACACAATAAAGCAGTTTCAAGTTCTATCTCTATGGTTTGTTTGCTGTTGATGTAGCCCTAAGCAGAGACTGGCGAGAATCACTTTCATGGAAAGGGCCTGCCAAGCTTCCAAAAAACTACGAGTTGCCTGAAATCTCAGCAAACACTTTTTCACCCAATCTTGATGATACTTTCAGGTAATGATCAGTACACCAATCCCACTTGGCTCGCGAAATTTCGTTCTTCTAGGTTAAACCGTTCGTAGGCTGTAACCGGTTTCATTTTGAGGTTTCACTCTGTTTTCTCCTATAGGGATACATGTATTTGGAACTCTAAATCAAACACGGTTTGTGCTAGCTCTTTGAAACTTGACACAATAAAGCAGTTTCAAGTTCTCTCTCTATGGTTTGTTTGCTGTTGATGTAGCCCTAAGCAGAGACTGGCGAGAATCACTTTCATGGAAAGGGCCTGGCAAGCCTCCAAAAAACTACGAGTTGCCTGAAATATCAGCACACACTTTTTCACCCAATCTTGATGATACTTTCAGGTAATGATCAGTACACCAATCCCACTTTGCTCGCCAAATTTCGTTCTTCTAGGTTAAACCGTTCGTTGGCTGTAACCGGTTTCATTTTGAGGTTTCACTCTGTTTTCTCCTATAGGGATACATGTATTTGGAACTCTAAATCAAACACGGTTTGTGCTAGCTCTTTGGAACTTGACACAATAAAGCAGTTTCAAGTTCTATCTCTATGGTTTGTTTGCTGTTGATGTAGCCCTAAGCAGAGACTGGCGAGAATCACTTTCATGGAAAGGGTCTGCCAAGCTTCCAAAAAACTACGAGTTGCCTGAAATCTCAGCACACACTTTTTCACCCAATCTTGATGAAACTTTCAGGTAATGATCAGTACACCAAATTTCGTTCTTTTTGGTTAAACCGTTCGTTGGCAGTAACCGGTTTCATTTTGAGGTTTCACTCTGTTTTCTCCTATAGGGATACCTGTATTTGGAACTCTAAATCAAACACGGTTTGTGCTAGCTCTTTGAAACTTGACACAATAAAGCAGTTTCAAGTTCTATCTCTATGGTTTGTTTGCTGTTGATGTAGCCCTAAGCAGAGACTGGCGAGAATCACTTTCATGGAAAGGGCCTGCCAAGCTTCCAAAAAACTACGAGTTGCCTGAAATCTCAGCACACACTTTTTCACCCAATCTTGATGATACATTCAGGTAATGATCAGTACACCAATCCCACTTTGCACGCCAAATTTCGTTCTTCTAGGTTAAACCGTTCGTTGGCTGTAACCGGTTTCATTTTGAGGTTTCACTCTGTTTTCTCCTATAGGGATACATGTATTTGGAACTCTAAATCAAACACGGTTTGTGCTAGCTCTTTGAAACGTGACACAATAAAGCAATTTCAATTTCTATCTCTATGGTTTGTTTGCTGTCGATGTAGCCCTAAGCAGAGACTGGTGAGAATCACTTTCATGGAAAGGGCCTGCCAATATTCCAAAAATCTACGAGTTGCCTGAAATCTCAGCAAACACTTTTTCACCCCATCTTGATGATACTTTCAGGTAATGATCAGTTTACCAATCCCACTTGGCTCGCCAAATTTCGTTCTTCTAGGTTAAACCGTTCGTTGGCAGTAACCGGTTTCATTTTGAGGTTTCACTCTGTTTTCTCCTATAGGGATACATGTATTTGGAACTCTAAATCAAACACGGTTTGTGCTAGCTCTTTGAAACTTGACACAATAAAGCAGTTTCAAGTTCTCTCATCTCTATGGTTTTTTGCTGTTGATGTAGCCCTAAGCAGAGACTGGCGAGAATCACTTTCATGGAAAGGGTCTGCCAAGCTTCCAAAAAACTAGGAGTTGCCTGAAATCTCAGCACACACTTTTTCACCCAATCTTGATGAAACTTTCAGGTAATGATCAGTACACCAATCCCACTTGGCTCGCCAAATTTCGTTCTTTTAGGTTAAACCGTTCGTTGGCAGTAACCCGTTTCATTTTGAGGTTTCACTCTGTTTTCTCCTATAGGGGTACATGTATTTGGAACTCTAAATCAAACACGGTTTGTGCTAGCTCTTTGAAACTTGACACAATAAAGCAGTTTCAAGTTCTATCTCTATGGTTTGTTTGCTGTTGATGTAGCCCTAAGCAGAGACTGGCGAGAATCACTTTCATGGAAAGGGCCTGCCAAGCTTCCAAAAAACTACGAGTTGCCTGAAATCTCAGCAAACACTTTTTCACCCAATCTTGATGATACTTTCAGGTAATGATCAGTACACCAATCCCACTTGGCTTGCGAAATTTCGTTCTTCTAGGTTAAACCGTTCGTAGGCTGTAACCGGTTTCATTTTGAGGTTTCACTCTGTTTTCTCCTATAGGGATACATGTATTTGGAACTCTAAATCAAACACGGTTTGTGCTAGCTCTTTGAAACTTGACACAATAAAGCAGTTTCAAGTTCTCTCTCTATGGTTTGTTTGCTGTTGATGTAGCCCTAAGCAGAGACTGGCGAGAATCACTTTCATGGAAAGGGCCTGGCAAGCCTCCAAAAAACTACGAGTTGCCTGAAATATCAGCACACACTTTTTCACCCAATCTTGATGATACTTTCAGGTAATGATCAGTACACCAATCCCACTTTGCTCGCCAAATTTCGTTCTTCTAGGTTAAACCGTTCGTTGGCTGTAACCGGTTTCATTTTGAGGTTTCACTCTGTTTTCTCCTATAGGGATACATGTTTTTGGAACTCTAAATCAAACACGGTTTGTGCTAGCTCTTTGAAACGTGACACAATAAAGCAATTTCAAGTTCTATCTCTATGGTTTGTTTGCTGTCGATGTAGCCCTAAGCAGAGACTGGTGAGAATCACTTTCATGGAAAGGGCCTGCCAATATTCCAAAAAACTACGATTTGCCTGAAATCTCAGCAAACACTTTTTCACCCAATCTTGATGATACTTTCATGTAATGATCAGGACACCAATCCCACTTGGCTCGCCAAATTTCGTTCTTCTAGGTTAAACTGTTCGTTGGCAGTAACCGGTTTCATTTTGAGGTTTCACTCTGTTTTCTCCTATAGGGATACATGTATTTGGAACTCTAAATCAAACACGGTTTGTGCTAGCTCTTTGAAACTTGACACAATAAAGCAGTTTCAAGTTCTATCTCTATGGTTTGTTTGCTGTTGATATAGCCCTGAGCAGAGACTGGCGAGAATCACTTTCATGGAAAGGGTCTGCCAAGCTTCCAAAAAACTACGAGTTGCCTGAAATCTCAGCACACACTTTTTCACCCAATCTTGATGAAACTTTCAGGTAATGATCAGTACACGAATCCCACTTGGCTCGCCAAATTTCGTTTTTTTAGGTTAAACCATTCGTTGGCAGTAACCCGTTTCATTTTGAGGTTTCACTCTGTTTTCTCCTATAGGGATACATGTATTTGGAACTCTAAATCAAACACGGTTTGTGCTAGCTCTTTGAAACTTGACACAATAAAGCAGTTTCAAGTTCTATCTCTATGGTTTGTTTGCTGTTGACGTAGCCCTAAGCAGAGACTGGCGAGAATCACTTTCAAGGAAAGGGCCTGCCAAGCTTCCAAAAAACTACGAGTTGCCTGAAATCTCAGCACACACTTTTTCACCCAATCTTGATGATACTTTCAGGTAATGATCAGTACACCAATCTCACTTGGCTCGCCAAATTTCGTTCTTCTAGGTTAAACCGTTCGTTGGCTGTATCCGGTTTCATTTTGAGGTTTCACTCTGTTTTCTCCTATAGGGATACATGTACTTGGAACTCTAAATCAAACACGGTTTGTGCTAGCTCTTTGAAACTTGACACAATAAAGCAGTTTCAAGTTCTATCTCTATGGTTTGTTTGCTGTCGATGTAGCCCTAAGCAGAGACTGGTGAGAATCACTTTCATGGAAAGGGCCTGCCAATATTCCAAAAAACTACGAGTTGCCTGAAATCTCAGCAAACACTTTTTCACCCCATCTTGATGATACTTTCAGGTAATGATCAGTTTACCAATCCCACTTGGCTCGCCAAATTTCGTTCTTCTAGGTTAAACCGTTCGTTTGCAGTAACCGGTTTCATTTTGAGGTTTCACTCTGTTTTCTCCTATAGGGATACATGTATTTGGAACTCTAAATCAAACACGATTTGTGCTAGCTCTTTGAAACTTGACACAATAAAGCAGTTTCAAGTTCTATCTCTATGGTTTGTTTGCTGTCGATGTAGCCCTAAGCAGAGACTGGTGAGAATCACTTTCATGGAAAGGGCCTGCCAATATTCCAAAAAACTACGAGTTGCCTGAAATCTCAGCAAACACTTTTTCACCCAATCCTGATGATACTTTCAGGTAATGATCAGTACACCAATCCCACTTGGCTCGCGAAATTTCGTTCTTCTAGGTTAAACCGTTCGTAGGCTGTAACCGGTTTCATTTTGAGGTTTCACTCTGTTTTCTCCTATAGGGATACATGTATTTGGAACACTAAATCAAACACGGTTTGTGCTAGCTCTTTGAAACTTGACCCAATAAAGCAGTTTCAAGTTCTATCTCTATGGTTTGTTTGCTGTTGATGTAGCCCTAAGCAGAGACTGGCGAGAATCACTTTCATGGAAAGGGCCTGGCAAGCCTCCAAAAAACTACGAGTTGCCTGAAATCTCAGCACACACTTTTTCACCCAATCTTGATGATACTTTCAGGTAATGATCAGTACACCAATCCCACTTTGCTCGCCAAATTTCGTTCTTCTAGGTTAAACTGTTCGTTAGCTGTAACCGGTTTCATTTTGAGGTTTCACTCTGTTTTCTCCTATAGGGATACATGTTTTTGGAACTCTAAATCAAACACGGTTTGTGCAAGCTCTTTAAAACGTGACACAATAAAGCAATTTCAAGTTCTATCTCTATGGTTTGTTTGCTGTCGATGTAGCCCTAAGCAGAGACTGGTGAGAATCACTTTCATGGAAAGGGCCTGCCAATATTCCAAAAAACTACGAGTTGCCTGAAATCTCAGCAAACACTTTTTCACCCAATCTTGATGATACTTTCAGGTAATGATCAGGACACCAATCCCACTTGTCTCGCCAAATTTCGTTCTTCTAGGTTAAACTGTTCGTGGGCAGTAACCGGTTTCATTTTGAGGTTTCACTCTGTTTTCTCCTATAGGGATACATGTATTTGGAACTCTAAATCAAACACGGTTTGTGCTAGCTCTTTGAAACTTGACACAATAAAGCAGTTTCAAGTTCTACCTCTATGGTTTGTTTGCTGTTGATGTAGCCCTGAGCAGAGACTGGCGAGAATCACTTTCATGGAAAGGGCCTGCCAAGCTTCCAAAAAACTACGAGTTGCCTGAAATCTCAGCAAACACTTTTTCACCCAATCTTGATGATACTTTCAGGTAATGATCAGTACACCAATCCCACTTGGCTCGCCAAATTTCGTTATTCTAGGTTAAACCGTTCGTTGGCAGTAACCGGTTTCATTTTGAGGTTTCACTCTGTTTTCTCCTATAGGGATACATGTATTTGGAACTCTAAATCAAACACGGTTTGTGCTAGCTCTTTGAAATTTGACACAATAAAGCAGTTTCAAGTTCTATTTCTATGGTTTGTTTGCTGTTGATGTAGCCCTAAGCAGAGACTGGCGAGAATCACTTTCATTGAAAGGGCCTGTCAAGCTTCCAAAAAACTACGAGTTGCCTGAAATCTCAGCACACACTTTTACACCCAATCTTGATGAAACTTTCAGGTAATGATCAGTACACCAATCCCACTTGGCTCGCCAAATTTCGTTCTTCTAGGTTAAACTGTTCGTTGGCAGTAACCGGTTTCATTTTGAGGTTTCATTCTGTTTTCTCCTATAGGGATACATGTATTTGGAACTCTAAATCAAACACGGTTTGTGCTAGCTCTTTGGAACTTGACACAATAAAGCAGTTTCAAGTTCTATCTCTATGGTTTGTTTGCTGTTGATGTAGCCCTAAGCAGAGACTGGCGAGAATCACTTTCATGGAAAGGGTCTGCCAAGCTTCCAAAAAACTACGAGTTGCCTGAAATCTCAGCACACACTTTTTCACCCAATCTTGATGAAACTTTCAGGTAATGATCAGTACACCAAATTTCGTTCTTTTTGGTTAAACCGTTCGTTGGCAGTAACCGGTTTCATTTTGAGGTTTCACTCTGTTTTCTCCTATAGGGATACCTGTATTTGGAACTCTAAATCAAACACGGTTTGTGCTAGCTCTTTGAAACTTGACACAATAAAGCAGTTTCAAGTTCTATCTCTATGGTTTGTTTGCTGTTGATGTAGCCCTAAGCAGAGACTGGCGAGAATCACTTTCATGGAAAGGGCCTGCCAAGCTTCCAAAAAACTACGAGTTGCCTGAAATCTCAGCACACACTTTTTCACCCAATCTTGATGATACATTCAGGTAATGATCAGTACACCAATCCCACTTTGCACGCCAAATTTCGTTCTTCTAGGTTAAACCGTTCGTTGGCTGTAACCGGTTTCATTTTGAGGTTTCACTCTGTTTTCTCCTATAGGGATACATGTATTTGGAACTCTAAATCAAACACGGTTTGTGCTAGCTCTTTGAAACGTGACACAATAAAGCAATTTCAATTTCTATCTCTATGGTTTGTTTGCTGTCGATGTAGCCCTAAGCAGAGACTGGTGAGAATCACTTTCATGGAAAGGGCCTGCCAATATTCCAAAAATCTACGAGTTGCCTGAAATCTCAGCAAACACTTTTTCACCCCATCTTGATGATACTTTCAGGTAATGATCAGTTTACCAATCCCACTTGGCTCGCCAAATTTCGTTCTTCTAGGTTAAACCGTTCGTTGGCAGTAACCGGTTTCATTTTGAGGTTTCACTCTGTTTTCTCCTATAGGGATACATGTATTTGGAACTCTAAATCAAACACGGTTTGTGCTAGCTCTTTGAAACTTGACACAATAAAGCAGTTTCAAGTTCTATCTCTATGGTTTTTTGCTGTTGATGTAGCCCTAAGCAGAGACTGGCGAGAATCACTTTCATGGAAAGGGTCTGCCAAGCTTCCAAAAAACTAGGAGTTGCCTGAAATCTCAGCACACACTTTTTCACCCAATCTTGATGAAACTTTCAGGTAATGATCAGTACACCAATCCCACTTGGCTCGCCAAATTTCGTTCTTTTAGGTTAAACCGTTCGTTGGCAGTAACCCGTTTCATTTTGAGGTTTCACTCTGTTTTCTCCTATAGGGGTACATGTATTTGGAACTCTAAATCAAACACGGTTTGTGCTAGCTCTTTGAAACTTGACACAATAAAGCAGTTTCAAGTTCTATCTCTATGGTTTGTTTGCTGTTGATGTAGCCCTAAGCAGAGACTGGCGAGAATCACTTTCATGGAAAGGGCCTGCCAAGCTTCCAAAAAACTACGAGTTGCCTGAAATCTCAGCAAACACTTTTTCACCCAATCTTGATGATACTTTCAGGTAATGATCAGTACACCAATCCCACTTGGCTCGCGAAATTTCGTTCTTCTAGGTTAAACCGTTCGTAGGCTGTAACCGGTTTCATTTTGAGGTTTCACTCTGTTTTCTCCTATAGGATACATGTATTTGGAACTCTAAATCAAACACGGTTTGTGCTAGCTCTTTGAAACTTGACACAATAAAGCAGTTTCAAGTTCTCTCTCTATGGTTTGTTTGCTGTTGATGTAGCCCTAAGCAGAGACTGGCGAGAATCACTTTCATGGAAAGGGCCTGGCAAGCCTCCAAAAAACTACGAGTTGCCTGAAATATCAGCACACACTTTTTCACCCAATCTTGATGATACTTTCAGGTAATGATCAGTACACCAATCCCACTTTGCTTGCCAAATTTCGTTCTTCTAGGTTAAACCGTTCGTTGGCTGTAACCGGTTTCATTTTGAGGTTTCACTCTGTTTTCTCCTATAGGGATACATGTTTTTGGAACTCTAAATCAAACACGGTTTGTGCTAGCTCTTTGAAACGTGACACAATAAAGCAATTTCAAGTTCTATCTCTATGGTTTGTTTGCTGTCGATGTAGCCCTAAGCAGAGACTGGTGAGAATCACTTTCATGGAAAGGGCCTGCCAATATTCCAAAAAAACTACGATTTGCCTGAAATCTCAGCAAACACTTTTTCACCCAATCTTGATGATACTTTCATGTAATGATCAGGACACCAATCCCACTTGGCTCGCCAAATTTCGTTCTTCTAGGTTAAACTGTTCGTTGGCAGTAACCGGTTTCATTTTGAGGTTTCACTCTGTTTTCTCCTATAGGGATACATGTATTTGGAACTCTAAATCAAACACGGTTTGTGCTAGCTCTTTGAAACTTGACACAATAAAGCAGTTTCAAGTTCTATCTCTATGGTTTGTTTGCTGTTGATATAGCCCTGAGCAGAGACTGGCGAGAATCACTTTCATGGAAAGGGTCTGCCAAGCTTCCAAAAAACTACGAGTTGCCTGAAATCTCAGCACACACTTTTTCACCCAATCTTGATGAAACTTTCAGGTAATGATCAGTACACGAATCCCACTTGGCTCGCCAAATTTCGTTTTTTTAGGTTAAACCATTCGTTGGCAGTAACCCGTTTCATTTTGAGGTTTCACTCTGTTTTCTCCTATAGGGATACATGTATTTGGAACTCTAAATCAAACACGGTTTGTGCTAGCTCTTTGAAACTTGACACAATAAAGCAGTTTCAAGTTCTATCTCTATGGTTTGTTTGCTGTTGACGTAGCCCTAAGCAGAGACTGGCGAGAATCACTTTCAAGGAAAGGGCCTGCCAAGCTTCCAAAAAACTACGAGTTGCCTGAAATCTCAGCACACACTTTTTCACCCAATCTTGATGATACTTTCAGGTAATGATCAGTACACCAATCTCACTTGGCTCGCCAAATTTCGTTCTTCTAGGTTAAACCGTTCGTTGGCTGTATCCGGTTTCATTTTGAGGTTTCACTCTGTTTTCTCCTATAGGGATACATGTACTTGGAACTCTAAATCAAACACGGTTTGTGCTAGCTCTTTGAAACTTGACACAATAAAGCAGTTTCAAGTTCTATCTCTATGGTTTGTTTGCTGTCGATGTAGCCCTAAGCAGAGACTGGTGAGAATCACTTTCATGGAAAGGGCCTGCCAATATTCCAAAAAACTACGAGTTGCCTGAAATCTCAGCAAACACTTTTTCACCCCATCTTGATGATACTTTCAGGTAATGATCAGTTTACCAATCCCACTTGGCTCGCCAAATTTCGTTCTTCTAGGTTAAACCGTTCGTTTGCAGTAACCGGTTTCATTTTGAGGTTTCACTCTGTTTTCTCCTATAGGGATACATGTATTTGGAACTCTAAATCAAACACGATTTGTGCTAGCTCTTTGAAACTTGACACAATAAAGCAGTTTCAAGTTCTATCTCTATGGTTTGTTTGCTGTTGATGTAGCCCTAAGCAGAGACTGGCGAGAATCACTTTCATGGAAAGGGCCTGCCAAGCTTCCAAAAAACAAGTTGCCTGAAATCTCAGCAAACACTTTTTCACCCAATCTTGATGATACTTTCAGGTAATGATCAGTACACCAATCCCACTTGTCTCGCCAAATTTCGTTCTTCTAGATTAAACCGTTCGTTGGCTGTAACCGGTTTCATTTTGAGGATTCACTCTGTTTTCTCCTATACGGATACATGTATTTGGAACTCTAAATCAAACACGGTTTGTGCTAGCTCTTTGAAACTTGACACAATAAAGCAGTTTCAAGTTCTATCTCTATGGTTTGTTTGCTGTTGATATAGCCCTGAGCAGAGACTGGCGAGAATCACTTTCATGGAAAGGGTCTGCCAAGCTTCCAAAAAACTACGAGTTGCCTGAAATCTCAGCACACACTTTTTCACCCAATCTTGATGAAACTTTCAGGTAATGATCAGTACACGAATCCCACTTGGCTCGACAAATTTCGTTTTTTTAGGTTAAACCATTCGTTGGCAGTAACCCGTTTCATTTTGAGGTTTCACTCTGTTTTCTCCTATAGGGATACATGTATTTGGAACTCTAAATCAAACACGGTTTGTGCTAGCTCTTTGAAACTTGACACAATAAAGCAGTTTCAAGTTCTATCTCTATGGTTTGTTTGCTGTTGATGTAGCCCTAAGCAGAGACTGGCGAGAATCACTTTAATGGAAAGGGCCTGCCAAGCTTACAAAAAACTAGGAGTTGCCTGAAATCTCAGCACACACTTTTTCACCCAATCTTGATGATACTTTCAGGTAATGATCAGTACACCAATCTCACTTGGCTCGCCAAATTTCGTTCTTCTAGGTTAAACCGTTCGGTGGCTGTATCCGGTTTCATTTTGAGGTTTCACTCTGTTTTCTCCTATAGGGATACATGTACTTGGAACTCTAAATCAAACACGGTTTGTGCTAGCTCTTTGAAACTTGACACAATAAAGCAGTTTCAAGTTCTATCTCTATGGTTTGTTTGCTGTCGATGTAGCCCTAAGCAGAGACTGGTGAGAATCACTTTCATGGAAAGGGCCTGCCAATATTCCAAAAAACTACGAGTTGCCTGAAATCTCAGCAAACACTTTTTCACCCCATCTTGATGATACTTTCAGGTAATGATCAGTTTACCAATCCCACTTGGCTCGCCAAATTTCGTTCTTCTAGGTTAAACCGTTCGTTTGCAGTAACCGGTTTCATTTTGAGGTTTCACTCTGTTTTCTCCTATAGGGATACATGTATTTGGAACTCTAAATCAAACACGATTTGTGCTAGCTCTTTGAAACTTGACACAATAAAGCAGTTTCAAGTTCTATCTCTATGGTTTGTTTGCTGTTGATGTAGCCTAAGCAGAGACTGGCGAGAATCACTTTCATGGAAAGGGCCTGCCAAGCTTCCAAAAAACAAGTTGCCTGAAATCTCAGCAAACACTTTTTCACCCAATCTTGATGATACTTTCAGGTAATGATCAGTACACCAATCCCACTTGTCTCGCCAAATTTCGTTCTTCTAGGTTAAACCGTTCGTTGGCTGTAACCGGTTTCATTTTGAGGATTCACTCTGTTTTCTCCTATACGGATACATGTATTTGGAACTCTAAATCAAACACGGTTTGTGCTAGCTCTTTGAAACTTGACACAATAAAGCAGTTTCAAGTTCTATCTCTATGGTTTGTTTGCTGTTGATATAGCCCTGAGCAGAGACTGGCGAGAATCACTTTCATGGAAAGGGTCTGCCAAGCTTCCAAAAAACTACGAGTTGCCTGAAATCTCAGCACACACTTTTTCACCCAATCTTGATGAAACTTTCAGGTAATGATCAGTACACGAATCCCACTTGGCTCGACAAATTTCGTTTTTTTAGGTTAAACCATTCGTTGGCAGTAACCCGTTTCATTTTGAGGTTTCACTCTGTTTTCTCCTATAGGGATACATGTATTTGGAACTCTAAATCAAACACGGTTTGTGCTAGCTCTTTGAAACTTGACACAATAAAGCAGTTTCAAGTTCTATCTCTATGGTTTGTTTGCTGTTGATGTAGCCCTAAGCAGAGACTGGCGAGAATCACTTTAATGGAAAGGGCCTGCCAAGCTTCCAAAAAACTAGGAGTTGCCTGAAATCTCAGCACACACTTTTTCACCCAATCTTGATGATACTTTCAGGTAATGATCAGTACACCAATCCCACTTGGCTCGCCAAATTTCGTTCTTCTAGGTTAAACCGTTCGTTGGCAGTAACCGGTTTCCTTTTGAGGTTTCAATCTGTTTTCTCCTATAGGGATACATGTATTTGGAACTCTAAATCAAACACGGTTTGTGCTAGCTCTTTGAAACTTGACACAATAAAGCAGTTTCAAGTTCTATCTCTATGGTGTGTTTTCTGTTGATGTAGCCCTAAGCAGAGACTGGCGAGAATCACTTTCATGGAAAGGGCCTGCCAAGATTCCAAGAAACTACGAGTTGCCTGAAATCTCAGCACAGACTTTTACACCCAATCTTGATGAAACTTTCAGGTAATGATCAGTACACCAATCCCACTTGGCTCGCCAAATTTCGTTCTTCTAGGTTAAACCGTTCGTTGGCAGTAACCGGTTTCATTTTGAGGTTTCACTGTGTTTTCTCCTATAGGGATACATGTATTTGGAACTCTAAATCAAACCCGGTTTGTGCTAGCTCTTTGAAACTTGACACAATAAAGCAGTTTCAAGTTCTATCTCTATGGTTTTTTGCTGTTGATGTAGCCCTAAGCAGAGATTGGCGAGAATCACTTTCATGGAAAGGGTCTGCCAAGCTTCCAAAAAACTAGGAGTAGCCTGAAATGTCAGCACACACTTTTTCACCCAACCTTGATGAAACTTTCAGGTAATGATCAGTACACCAATCCCACTTGGCTCGCCAAATTTCGTTCTTTTAGGTTAAACCGTTCGTTGGCAGTAACCCGTTTCATTTTGAGGTTTCACTCTGTTTTCTCCTCTAGGGATACATGTATTTGGAACTCTAAATCAAACACGGTTTGTGCTAGCTCTTTGAAACTTGACACAATAAAGCAGTTTCAAGTTCTATCTCTATGGTTTGTTTGCTGTTGATGTAGCCCTAAGCAAAGACTGGCGAGAATCACTTTCATGGAAAGGGCCTACCAAGCTTCCAAAAAACTACGAGTTGCCTGAAATCTCAGCAAACACTTTTTCACCCAATCTTGATGATACTTTCAGGTAATGATCAGCACACCAATCCCACTTGGCTCGCCAAATTTCGTTCTTCTAGGTTAAACCGTTCGTAGGCTGTAACCGGTTTCATTTTGAGGTTTCACTGTGTTTTCTCCTTATGGGATACATGTATTTGGAACTCTAAATCAAACACGGTTTGTGCTAGCTCTTTGAAACTTGACACAATAAAGCAGTTTCAAGTTCTATCTCTATGGTTTTTTTTGCTGTTGATGTAGCCCTAAGCAGACACTGGCGAGAATCACTTTCATGGAAAGGGCCTGCCAAGCTTCCAAAAAACTAAGAGTTGCCTGAAATCTCAGCAAACACTTTTTCACCCAATCTTGATGATACTTTCAGGTAATGATCAGTACACCAATCACACTTGGCTCGCCAAATTTCGTTCTTCTAGGTTAAACCGTTCGTTGGCAGTAACCGGTTTCATTTTGAGGTTTCACTCTGTTTTCTCCTATAGGGATACATGTATTTGGAACTCTAAATAAAACACGGTTTGTGCTAGCTCTTTGAAATTTGACACAATAAAGCAGTTTCAAGTTCTATCTCTATGGTTTGTTTGCTGTTGATGTAGCCCTAAGCAGAGACTGGCGAGAATCACTTTCATGGAAAGGGTCTGCCAAGCTTCCAAAAAACTAGGAGTTGCCTGAAATCTCAGCACACACTTTTTCACCCAATTGATGAAACTTTCAGGTAATGATCAGTACACCAATCCCACTTGGCTCGCCAAATTTCGTTCTTCTAGGTTAAACTGTTCGTTGGCAGTAACCGGTTTCATTTTGAGGGTTCATTCTGTTTTCTCCTATAGGGATACATGTATTTGGAACTCTAAATCAAACACGGTTTGTGCTAGCTCTTTGGAACTTGACACAATAAAGCAGTTTCAAGTTCTATCTCTATGGTTTGTTTGCTGTTGATGTAGCCCTAAGCAGAGACTGGCGAGAATCACTTTCATGGAAAGGGTCTGCCAAGCTTCCAAAAAACTAGGAGTTGCCTGAAATCTCAGCACACACTTTTTCACCCAATCTTGATGAAACTTTCAGGAAATGATCAGTACACCAAATTTCGTTCTTTTAGGTTAAACCATTCGTTGGCAGTAACCGGTTTCATTTTGAGGTTTCACTCTGTTTTCTCCTATAGGGATACATGTATTTGGAACTCTAAATGAAACACGGTTTGTGCTAGCTCTTTGAAACTTGACACAATAAAGCAGTTTCAAGTTCTATCTCTATGGTTTGTTTGCTTTTGATGTAGCCCTAAGCAGAGACTGGCTAGAATCCCTTTCATGGAAAGGGCCTGCCAAGCTTCCAAAAAACTACGAGTTGCCTGAAGTCTCAGCACACACTTTTACACCCAATCTTGATGATACATTCAGGTAATGATCATTACACCAATCCCACTTTGCTCGCCAAATTTCGTTCTTCTAGGTTAAACCGTTCGTTGGCTGTAACCGGTTTCATTTTGAGGTTTCACTCTCTTTTCTCCTATAGGGATACATGTATTTGGAACTCTAAATCAAACACGGTTTGTGCTAGCTCTTTGAAACGTGACACAATAAAGCAATTTCAAGTTCTATCTCTATGGTTTGTTTGCTGTCGATGTAGCCCTAAGCAGAGACTGGTGAGAATCACTTTCATGGAAAGGGCCTGCCAATATTCCAAAAAACTACGAGTTGCCTGTAATCTCAGCAAACACTTTTTCACCCCATCTTGATGATACTTTCAGGTAATGATCAGTTTACCAATCCCACTTGGCTCGCCAAATTTCGTTCTTCTAGGTTAAACCGTTCGTTGGCAGTAACCGGTTTCATTTTGAGGTTTCACTCTGTTTTCTCCTATGGGGATACATGTATTTGGAACTCTAAATCAAACACGGTTTGTGCTAGTCTTTGAAACTTGACACAATAAAGCAGTTTCAAGTTCTATCTCTATGGTTTTTTGCTGTTGATGTAGCCCTAAGCAGAGATTGGCGAGAATCACTTTCATGGAAAGGGTCTGCCAAGCTTCCAAAAAACTAGGAGTAGCCTGAAATGTCAGCACACACTTTTTCACCCAATCTTGATGAAACTTTCAGGTAATGATCAGTACACCAATCCCACTTGGCTCGCCAAATTTCGTTCTTTTAGGTTAAACCATTCGTTGGCAGTAACCCGTTTCATTTTGAGGTTTCACTCTGTTTTCTCCTCTAGGGATACATGTATTTGGAACTCTAAATCAAACATGGTTTGTGCTAGCTCTTTGAAACGTGACACAATAAAGCAGTTTCAAGTTCTATCTCTATGGTTTGTTTGCTGTTGATGTAGCCCTAAGCAGAGACTGGCGAGAATCACTTTCATGGAAAGGGTCTGCCAAGCTTCCAAAAAACTAGGAGTTGCCTGAAATCTCAGCACACACTTTTTCACCCAATCTTGATGAAACTTTCAGGTAATGATCAGTACACCAATCCCACTTGGCTCGCCAAATTTCGTTCTTTTAGGTTAAACCGTTCGTTGGCAGTAACCCGTTTCATTTTGAGGTTTCACTCTGTTTTCTCCTATAGGGATACATGTATTTGAAACTCTAAATCAAACACGGTTTGTGATAGCTCTTTGAAACGTGACACAATAAAGCAGTTTCAAGTTCTATCTCTATGGTTTGTTTGCTGTTGATGTAGCCCTAAGCAGAGACTGGCGAGAATCACTTTCATGGAAAGGGCCTGCCAAGCTTCCAAAAAACTACGAGTTGCCTGAAATCTCAGCACACACTTTTTCACCCAATCTTGATGATACTTTCAGGTAATGATCAGGACACCAATCCCACTTGGCTCGCCAAATTTCGTTCTTCTAGGATAAACCGTTCGTTGGCTGTAACCGGTTTCATTTTGAGGTTTCACTCTGTTTTCTCCTATAGGGATACATGTATTTGGAACTCTAAATCAAACACGGTTTGTGCTAGCTCTTTGGAACTTGACACAATAAAGCAGTTTCAAGTTCTATCTCTATGGTTTGTTTGCTGTCGATGTAGCCCTAAGCAGAGACTGGTGAGAATCACTTTCATGGAAAGGGCCTGCCAATATTCCAAAAAAACTACGAGTTGCCTGAAATCTCAGCAAACACTTTTTCACCCCATCTTGATGATACTTTCAGGTAATGATCAGTTTACCAATCCCACTTGGCTCGCCAAATTTCGTTCTTCTAGGTTAAACCGTTCGTTGGCAGTAACCGGTTTCATTTTGAGGTTTCACTCTGTTTTCTCCTATAGGGATACATGTATTTGGAACTCTAAATCAAACACGGTTTGTGCTAGCTCTTTGAAACTTGACACAATAAAGCAGTTTCAAGTTCTATCTCTATGGTTTGTTTGCTGTTGATGTAGCCCTAAGCAGAGACTGGCGAGAATCACTTTCATGGAAAGGGCCTGCCAAGCTTCCAAAAAACTACGAGTTGCCTGAAATCTCATCACACACTTTTTCACCCAATCTTGATGAAACTTTCAGGTAATGATCAGTACACCAATCCCACTTGGCTCGCCAAATTTCGTTCTTCTAGGTTAAACCGTTCGTTGGCAGTAATCGGTTTCATTTTGAGGTTTCACTCTGTTTTTTCCTATAGGGATACATGTATTTGGAACTCTAAATCAAACACGGTTTTTGCTAGCTCTATGAAACTTGACACAATAAAGCAGTTTCAAGTTCTATCTCTATGGTTTTTTGCTGTTGATGTAGCCCTAAGCAGAGACTGGCGAGAATCACTTTCATGGAAAGGGTCTGCCAAGCTTCCAAAAAACTAGGAGTTGCCTGAAATCTCAGCACACACTTTTTCACCCAATCTTGATGAAACTTTCAGATAATGATCAGTACACGAATCCCACTTGGCTTGCCAAATTTCGTTCTTTTAGGTTAAACCGTTCGTTGGCAGTAACCCGTTTCATTTTGAGGTTTCACTCTATTTTCTCCTATAGGGATACATGTATTTGGAACTCTAAATCAAACACGGTTTGTGCTAGCTCTTTGAAACTTGACACAATAAAGCAGTTTCAAGTTCTATCTCTATGATTTGTTTGCTGTTGATGTAGCCCTAAGCAGAGACTGGCGAGAATCACTTTCATGGAAAGGGCCTACCAAGCTTCCAAAAAACTACGAGTTGCCTGAAATCTCAGCAAACACTTTTTCACCCAATCTTGATGATACTTTCAGGTAATGATCAGTACACCAATCCCACTTGGCTCGCCAAATTTCGTTCTTCTAGGTTAAACCGTTCGTAGGCTGTAACCGGTTTCATTTTGAGGTTTCACTGTGTTTTCTCCTATAGGGATACATGTATTTGGAACTCTAAATCAAACACGGTTTGTGCTAGCTCTTTGAAAGTTGACACAATAAAGCAGTTTCAAGTTCTATCTCTATGGTTTGTTTGCTGTTGATGTAGCCCTAAGCAGAGACTGGCGAGAATCACTTTCATGGAAAGGGCCTGTCAAGCTTCAAAAAAACTACGAGTTGCCTGAAATCTCAGCACACACTTTTACACCCAATCTTGATGAAACTTTCAGGTAATGATCAGTACACCAATCCCACTTGGCTCGCCAAATTTCGTTCTTTTAGGTTAAACTGTTCGTTGGCAGTAACCGATTTCATTTTGAGGTTTCACTCTGTTTTCTCCTATAGGGATACATGTATTTGGAACTCTAAATCAAACACGGTTTGTGCTAGCTCTTTGAAACTTGACACAATAAAGCAGTTTCAAGTTCTATCTCTATGGTTTGTTTGCTGTTGATGTAGCCCTAAGCAGAGACTGGCGAGAATCACTTTCATGGAAAGGGTCTGCCAAGCTTCCAAAAAACTACGAGTTGCCTGAAATCTCAGCACACACTTTTTTCACCCAATCTTGATGAAACTTTCAGGTAATGATCAGTACACCAATCCCACTTGGCTTGCCAAATTTCGTTCTTTTAGGTTAAACTGTTCGTTGGCAGTAACCCGTTTCATTTTGAGGTTTCACTCTGTTTTCTCCTATAGGGATACATGTATTTGGAACTCTAAATCAAACACGGTTTGTGCTAGCTCTTTGAAACGTGACACAATAAAGCAGTTTCAAGTTCTATCTCTATGGTTTGTTTGCTGTTGATGTAGCCCTAAGCAGAGACTGGCGAGAATCACTTTCATGGAAAGGGCCTGCCAAGCTTCCAAAAAACTACGAGTTGCCTGAAATCTCAGCAAACACTTTTTCACCCAATCTTGATGATACTTTCAGGTAATGATCAGTACACCAATCCCACTTGGCTCGCCAAATTTCGTTATTCTAGGTTAAACCGTTCGTTGGCAGTAACTGGTTTCATTTTGAGGTTTCAATCTGTTTTCTCCTATAGGGATACATGTATGTGGAACTCTAAATCAAACACGGTTTGTGCTAGCTCTTTGAAACTTGACACAATAAAGCAGTTTCAAGTTCTATCTCTATGGTTTGTTTGCTGTTGATGTAGCCCTAAGCAGAGACTGGCGAGAATCACTTTCATGGAAAGGGCTTGCCAAGCTTCCAAAAAACTACGAGTTGCCTGAAATCTCAGCACACACTTTTTCACCCAATCTTGATGAAACTTTCAGGTAATGATCAGGACACCAATCCCACTTGGCTCGCCAAATTTCGTTCTTCTAGGTTAAACCGATCGTTGGCAGTAACCGTTTTCATTTTGAGGTTTCACTCTGTTTTCTCCTATAGGGATACATGTATTTGGAACTCTAAATCAAACACGGTTTGTGCTAGCTCTTTGAAACTTGACACAATAAAGCAGTTTCAAGTTCTATCTCTATGGTTTTTTGCTGTTGATGTAGCCCTAAGCAGAGACTGGCGAGAATCACTTTCATGGAAAGGGTCTGCCAAGCTTCCAAAAAACTAAAAGTTGCCTGAAATCTCAGCACACACTTTTTCACCCAATCTTGATGAAACTTTCAGGTAATGATCAGTACACGAATCCCACTTGGCTCGCCAAATTTCGTTCTTTTAGGTTAAACCGTTCGTTGGCAGTAACCCCTTTCATTTTGAGGTTTCACTCTATTTTCTCCTATAGGGATACATGTATTTGGAACTCTAAATCAAACACGGTTTGTGCTAGCTCTTTGAAACTTGACACAATAAAGCAGTTTCAAGTTCTATCTCTATGATTTGTTTGCTGTTGATGTAGCCCTAAGCAGAGACTGGCGAGAATCACTTTCATGGAAAGGGCCTACCAAGCTTCCAAAAAACTACGAGTTGCCTGAAATCTCAGCAAACACTTTTTCACCCAATCTTGATGATACTTTCAGGTAATGATCAGTACACCAATCCCACTTGGCTCGCCAAATTTCGTTCTTCTAGGTTAAACCGTTCGTAGGCTGTAACCGGTTTCATTTTGAGGTTTCACTGTGTTTTCTCCTATAGGGATACATGTATTTGGAACTCTAAATCAAACACGGTTTGTGCTAGCTCTTTGAAAGTTGACACAATAAAGCAGTTTCAAGTTCTATCTCTATGGTTTGTTTGCTGTTGATGTAGCCCTAAGCAGAGACTGGCGAGAATCACTTTCATGGAAAGGGCCTGCCAAGCTTCCAAAAAACTACGAGTTGCCTGAAATCTCAGCACACACTTTTTCACCCAATCTTGATGAAACTTTCAGGTAATGATCAGTACACCAAATTTCGTTCTTTTAGGTTAAACCGTTCGTTGGCAGTAACCGGTTTCATTTTGAGGTTTCACTCTGTTTTCTCCTATAGGGATACATGTATTTGGAACTCTAAATGAAACACGGTTTGTGCAAGCTCTTTGAAACTTGACACAATTAAGCAGTTTCAAGTTCTATCTCTATGGTTTGTTTGCTGTTGATGTAGCCCTAAGCAGAGACTGGCGAGAATCACTTTCATGGAAAGGGCCTGCCAAGCTTCCAAAAAACTACGAGTTGCCTGAAATCTCAGCACACACTTTTTCACCCAATCTTGATGATACATTCAGGTAATGATCAGTACACCAATCCCACTTTGCTCGCCAAATTTCGTTCTTCTAGGTTAAACCGTTCGTTGGCTGTAATCGGTTTCATTTTGAGGTTTCACTCTGTTTTCTCCTATAGGGATACATGTATTTGGAACTCTAAATTAAACACGGTTTGTGCTAGCTCTTTGAAACGTGACACAATAAAGCAATTTCAAGTTCTATCTCTATGGTTTGTTTGCTGTCGATGTAGCCCTAAGCAGAGACTGGTGAGAATCACTTTCATGGAAAGGGCCTGCCAATATTCCAAAAAACTACGAGTTGCCTGAAATCTCAGCAAACACTTTTTCACCCCATCTTGATGATACTTTCAGGTAATGATCAGTTTACCAATCCCACTTGGCTCGCCAAATTTCGTTCTTCTAGGTTAAACCGTTCGTTGGCAGTAACGGTTTCATTTTGAGGTTTCACTCTGTTTTCTCCTATATGGATACATGTATTTGGAACTCTAAATCAAACACGGTTTGTGCTAGCTCTTTGAAACTTGACACAATAAAGCAGTTTCAAGTTCTATCTCTATGGTTTTTTGCTGTTGATGTAGCCCTAAGCAGAGACTGGCGAGAATCACTTTCATGGAAAGGGTCTGCCAAGCTTCCAAAAAACTACGAGTTGCCTGAAATCTCAGCACACACTTTTTCACCCAATCTTGATGAAACTTTCAGGTAATGATCAGTACACGAATCCCACTTGGCTCGCCAAATTTCGTTTTTTTAGGTTAAACCGTTCGTTGGCAGTAACCCGTTTCATTTTGAGGTTTCACTCTGTTTTCTCCTATAGGGATACATGTATTTGGAACTCTAAATCAAACACGGTTTGTGCTAGCTCTTTGAAACTTGACACAATAAAGCAGTTTCAAGTTCTATCTCTATGGTTTGTTTGCTGTTGATGTAGCCCTAAGCAGAGACTGGCGAGAATCACTTTCAAGGAAAGGGCCTGCCAAGCTTCCAAAAAACTACGAGTTGCCTGAAATCTCAGCACACACTTTTTCACCCAATCTTGATGATACTTTCAGGTAATGATCAGTACACCAATCTCACTTGGCTCGCCAAATTTCGTTCTTCTAGGTTAAACCGTTCGTTGGCTGTATCCGGTTTCATTTTGAGGTTTCAGTCTGTTTTCTCCTATAGGGATACATGTACTTGGAACTCTAAATCAAACACGGTTTGTGCTAGCTCTTTGAAACTTGACACAATAAAGCAGTTTCAAGTTCTATCTCTATGGTTTGTTTGCTGTCGATGTAGCCCTAAGCAGAGACTGGTGAGAATCACTTTCATGGAAAGGGCCTGCCAATATTCCAAAAAACTACGAGTTGCCTGAAATCTCAGCAAACACTTTTTCACCCCATCTTGATGATACTTTCAGGTAATGATCAGTTTACCAATCCCACTTGGCTCGCCAAATTTCGTTCTTCTAGGTTAAACCGTTCGTTTGCAGTAACCGGTTTCATTTTGAGGTTTCACTCTGTTTTCTCCTATAGGGATACATGTATTTGGAACTCTAAATAAAACACGGTTTGTGCTAGCTCTTTGAAACTTGACACAATAAAGCAGTTTCAAGTTCTATCTCTATAATTTGTTTGCTGTTGATGTAGCCCTAAGCAGAGACTGGCGAGAATCACTTTCATGGAAAGGGCCTGCCAAGCTTCCAAAAAACAAGTTGCCTGAAATCTCAGCAAACACTTTTTCACCCAATCTTGATGATACTTTCAGGTAATGATCAGTACACCAATACCACTTGTCTCGCCAAATTTCGTTCTTCTAGGTTAAACCGTTCGTTGGCAGTAACCGGTTTCCTTTTGAGGATTCAATCTGTTTTTTCCTATAGGGATACATGTATTTGGAACTCTAAATCAAACACGGTTTGTGCTAGCTCTTTGAAACTTGACACAATAAAGCAGTTTCAAGTTCTATCTCTATGGTTTGTTTTCTGTTGATGTAGCCCTAAGCAGAGACTGGCGAGAATCACTTTCATGGAAAGGGCCTGCCAAGATTCCAAAAAACTACGAGTTGCCTGAAATCTCAGCACAGACTTTTACACCCAATCTTGATGAAACTTTCAGGTAATGATCAGTACACCAATCCCACTTGGCTCGCCAAATTTCGTTCTTCTAGGTTAAACCGTTCGTTGGCAGTAACCGGTTTCATTTTGAGGTTTCACTGTGTTTTCTCCTATAGGGATACCTGAATTTGGAACTCTAAATCAAACACGGTTTGTGCTAGCTCTTTGAAACTTGACACAATAAAGCAGTTTCAAGTTCTATCTCTATGGTTTTTTGCTGTTGATGTAGCCCTAAGCAGAGATTGGCGAGAATCACTTTCATGGAAAGGGTCTGCCAAGCTTCCAAAAACTAGGAGTAGCCTGAAATGTCAGCACACACTTTTTCACCCAATCTTGATGAAACTTTCAGGTAATGATCAGTACACCAATCCCACTTGGCTCGCCAAATTTCGTTCTTTTAGGTTAAACCGTTCGTTGGCAGTAACCCGTTTCATTTTGAGGTTTCACTCTGTTTTCTCCTCTAGGGATACATGTATTTGGAACTCTAAATCAAACACGGTTTGTGCTAGCTCTTTGAAACTTGACACAATAAAGCAGTTTCAAGTTCTATCTCTATGGTTTGTTTGCTGTTAATGTAGCCCTAAGCAGAGACTGGCGAGAATCACTTTCATGGAAAGGGCCTACCAAGCTTCCAAAAAACTACGAGTTGCCTGAAATCTCAGCAAACACTTTTTCACCCAATCTTGATGATACTTTCAGGTAATGATCAGTACACCAATCCCACTTGGCTCGCCAAATTTCGTTATTCTAGGTTAAACCGTTCGATGGCAGTAACTGGTTTCATTTTGAGGTTTCAATCTGTTTTCTCCTATAGGGATACATGTATGTGGAACTCTAAATCAAACACGGTTTGTGCTAGCTCTTTGAAACTTGACACAATAAAGCAGTTTCAAGTTCTATCTCTATGGTTTGTTTGCTGTTGATGTAGCCCTAAGCAGAGACTGGCGAGAATCACTTTCATGGAAAGGGCCTGCCAAGCTTCCAAAAAACTACGAGTTGCCTGAAATCTCAGCACACACTTTTTCACCCAATCTTGATGAAACTTTCAGGTAATGATCAGTACACCAATCCCACTTGGCTCGCCAAATTTCGTTCTTCTAGGTTAAACCGTTCGTTGGCAGTAACCGGTTTCATTTTGAGGTTTCACTCTGTTTTCTCCTATAGGGATACATGTATTTGGAACTCTAAATCAAACACGGTTTGTGCTAGCTCTTTGAAACTTGACACAATAAAGCAGTTTCAAGTTCTATCTCTATGGTTTTTTGCTGTTGATGTAGCCCTAAGCAGAGACTGGCGAGAATCACTTTCATGGAAAGGGTCTGCCAAGCTTCCAAAAAACTAGGAGTTGCCTGAAATCTCAGCACACACTTTTTCACCCAATCTTGATGAAACTTTCATTAAATGATCAGTACACGAATCCCACTTGGCTCGCCAAATTTCGTTCTTTTAGGTTAAACCGTTCGTTGGCAGTAACCCGTTTCATTTTGAGGTTTCACTCTATTTTCTCCTATAGGGATACATGTATTTGGAACTCTAAATTAAACACGGTTTGTGCTAGCTCTTTGAAACTTGACACAATAAAGCAGTTTCAAGTTCTATCTCTATGATTTGTTTGCTGTTGATGTAGCCCTAAGCAGAGACTGGCGAGAATCACTTTCATGGAAAGGGCCTACCAAGCTTCCAAAAAACTACGAGTTGCCTGAAATCTCAGCAAACACTTTTTCACCCAATCTTGATGATACTTTCAGGTAATGATCAGTACACCGATCCCACTTGGCTCGCCAAATTTCGTTCTTCTAGGTTAAACCGTTCGTAGGCTGTAACCGGTTTCATTTTGAGGTTTCACTGTGTTTTCTCCTATAGGGATACATGTATTTGGAACTCTAAATCAAACACGGTTTGTGCTAGCTCTTTGAAAGTTGACACAATAAAGCAGTTTCAAGTTCTATCTCTATGGTTTGTTTGCTGTTTATGTAGCCCTAAGCATAGACTGGCGAGAATCACTTTCATGGAAAGGGCCTGTCAAGCTTCAAAAAAACTACGAGTTGCCTGAAATCTCAGCACACACTTTTACACCCAATCTTGATGAAACTTTCAGGTAATGATCAGTACACCAATCCCACTTGGCTCGCCAAATTTCGTTCTTCTAGGTTAAACTGTTCGTTGGCAGTAACCGATTTCATTTTGAGGTTTCACTCTGTTTTCTCCTATAGGGATACATGTATTTGGAACTCTAAATCAAACACGGTTTGTGCTAGCTCTTTGAAACTTGACACAATAAAGCAGTTTCAAGTTCTATCTCTATGGTTTGTTTGCTGTTGATGTAGCCCTAAGCAGAGACTGGCGAGAATCACTTTCATGGAAAGGGTCTGCCAAGCTTCCAAAAAACTACGAGTTGCCTGAAATCTCAGCACACACTTTTTTCACCCAATCTTGATGAAACTTTCAGGTAATGAGCAGTACACCAATCCCACTTGGCTCGCCAAATTTCGTTCTTTTAGGTTAAACTATTCGTTGGCAGTAACCCGTTTCATTTTGAGGTTTCACTCTGTTTTCTCCTATAGGGATACATGTATTTGGAACTCTAAATCAAACACGGTTTGTGCTAGCTCTTTGAAACGTGACACAATAAAGCAGTTTCAAGTTCTATCTCTATGGTTTGTTTGCTGTTGATGTAGCCCTAAGCAGAGACTGGCGAGAATCACTTTCATGGAAAGGGCCTGCCAAGCTTCCAAAAAACTACGAGTTGCCTGAAATCTCAGCACACACTTTTTCACCCAATCTTGATGATACTTTCAGGTAATGATCAGGACACCATTCCCACTTGGCTCGCCAAATTTCGTTCTTCTAGGTTAAACCGTTCGTTGGCAGTAACCGGTTTCATTTTGAGGTTTCACTCTGTTTTATCCTATAGGGATACATGTATTTGGAACTCTAAATCAAACACGGTTTGTGCTAGCTCTTTGAAACTTGACACAATAAAGCAGTTTCAAGTTCTATCTCTATGGTTTGTTTGCTGTTGATGTAGCCCTAAGCAGAGACTGGCGAGAATCACTTTCATGGAAAGGGCCTACCAAGCTTCCAAAAAACTACGAGTTGCCTGAAATCTCAGCAAACACTTTTTCACCCAATCTTGATGATACTTTCAGGTAATGATCAGTACACCAATCCCACTTGGCTCGCCAAATTTCGTTCTTCTAGGTTAAACCGTTCGTAGGCTGTAACCGGTTTCATTTTGAGGTTTCACTGTGTTTTCTCCTATAGGGATACATGTATTTGGAACTCTAAATCAAACACGGTTTGTTCTAGCTCTTTGAAAGTTGACACAATAAAGCAGTTTCAAGTTCTATCTCTATGGTTTGTTTGCTGTTGATGTAGCCCTAAGCAGAGACTGGCGAGAATCACTTTCATGGAAAGGGCCTGTCAAGCTTCCAAAAAACTACGAGTTGCCTGAAATCTCAGCACACACTTTTACACCCAATCTTGATGAAACTTTCAGGTAATGATCAGTACACCAATCCCACTTGGCTCGCCAAATTTCGTTCTTCTAGGTTAAACCGTTCGTTGGCAGTAACCGATTTCATTTTGAGGTTTCACTCTGTTTTCTCCTATAGGGATACATGTATTTGGAACTCTAAATCAAACACGGTTTGTGCTAGCTCTTTGAAACTTGACACAATAAAGCAGTTTCAAGTTCTATCTCTATGGTTTGTTTGCTGTTGATATAGCCCTAAGCACAGACTGGCGAGAATCACTTTCATGGAAAGGGTCTGCCAAGCTTCCAAAAAACTACGAGTTGCCTGAAATCTCAGCACACACTTTTTCACCCAATCTTGATGATACTTTCAGGTAATGATCAGTACACCAATCCCACTTGGCTCGCCAAATTTCGTTCTTCTAGGTTAAACCGTTCGTAGGCTGTAACCGGTTTCATTTTGAGGTTTCACTGTGTTTTCTAATATAGGGATACATGTATTTGGAACTCTAAATCAAACACGGTTTGTTCTAGCTCTTTGAAAGTTGACACAATAAAGCAGTTTCAAGTTCTATCTCTATGGTTTGTTTGCTGTTGATGTAGCCCTAAGCAGAGACTGGCGAGAATCACTTTCATGGTAAGGGCCTGTCAAGCTTCCAAAAAACTACGAGTTGCCTGAAATCTCAGCACACACTGTTACAGCCAATCTTGATGAAACTTTCAGGTAATGATCAGTACACCAATCCCACTTGGCTCGCCAAATTTCGTTCTTCTAGGTTAAACTGTTCGTTGGCAGTAACCGGTTACATTTTGAGGTTTCACTCTGTTTCCTCCTATAGGGATACATGTATTTGGAACTCTAAATCAAACACGGTTTGTGCTAGCTCTTTGAAACTTGACACAATAAAGCAGTTTCAAGTTCTATCTCTATAGTTTGTTTGCTGTTGATGTAGCCCTAAGCACAGACTGGCGAGAATCACTTTCATGGAAAGGGTCTGCCAAGCTTCCAAAAAACTACGAGTTGCCTGAAAGCTCAGCACACACTTTTTCACCCAATCTTGATGAAACTTTCAGGTAATGATCAGTACACCAATCCCACTTGGCTCGCCAAATTTCGTTCTTTTAGGTTAAACCGTTCGTTGGCAGTAACCCGTTTCATTTTGAGGTTTCACTCTGTTTTCTCCTATAGGGATACATGTATTTGGAACTCTAAATGAAACACGGTTTGTGCTAGCTCTTTGAAACTTGACACAATAAAGCAGTTTCAAGTTCTATCTCTATGGTTTGTTTGCTGTTGAAGTAGCCCTAAGCAGAGACTGGCGAAAATCACTTTCATGGAAAGGGCCTGCCAAGCTTCCAAAAAACTACGAGTTGCCTGAAATCTCAGCACACACTTTTTCACCCAATCTTGATGATACTTTCAGGTAATTATCAGTACACAAATCCCACTTGGCTCGCCAAATTTCGTTCTTTTAGGTTAAACCGCTCGTTGGCAGTAACCCGTTTCATTTTGAGGTTTAACTCTGTTTTCTCCTATAGGGATACATGTATTTGGAACTCTAAATCAAACACGGTTTGTGCTAGCTCTTTGAAACTTGACACAATAAAGCAGTTTCAAGTTCTATCTCTATGGTTTGTTTGCTGTTGATGTAGCCCTAAGCAGAGACTGGCGAGAATCACTTTCATGGAAAGGGTCTGCCAAGCTTCCAAAAAACTACGAGTTGCCTGAAATCTCAGCACACACTTTTTTCACCCAATCTTGATGATACTTTCAGGTAATGTACAGTACACCAATCCCACTTGTCTCGCCAAATTTCGTCCTTCTAGGTTAAACTGTTCGTTGGCAGTAACCGGTTTCATTTTGAGGTTTCATTCTGTTTTCTCCTATAGGGATACATGTATTTGGAACTCTAAATCAAACACGGTTTGTGCTAGCTCTTTGAAACTTGACACAATAAAGCAGTTTCAAGTTCTATCTCTATGGTTTGTTTGCTGTTGATGTAGCACTAAGCAGAGACTGGCGAGAATCACTTTCATGGAAAGGGCCTGCCAAGCTTCCAAAAAACTACGAGTTGCCTGAAATCTCAGCAAACACCTTTTCACCCAATCTTGATGATACTATCAGGTAATGATCAGTACACCAATCCCACTTGGCTCGACAAATTTCGTTCTTCTAGGTTAAACCGTTTGTAGGCTTTAACCGGTTTCATTTTGAGGTTTCACTGTGTTTTCTTTTATAGGGATACATGTATTTGGAACTCTAAATCAAACACGGTTTGTGCTAGCTCTTTGAAACTTGACACAATAAAGCAGTTTCAAGTTCTATCTCTAAGGTTTGTTTGCTGTTGATGTAGCCCTAAGCAGACACTGGCAAGAATCACTTTCATGGAAAGGGCCTGCCAAGATTCCAAAAAACTACGAGTTGCCTGAAATCTCAGCACACACTTTTACAGCCAATCTTGATGAAACTTTCAGGTAATGATCAGTACACCAATCCCACTTGGCTCGCCAAATTTCGTTCTTCTAGGTTAAACTGTTCGTTGGCAGTAACCGGTTACATTTTGAGGTTTCACTCTGTTTCCTCCTATAGGGATACATGTATTTGGAACTCTAAATCAAACACGGTTTGTGCTAGCTCTTTGAAACTTGACACAATAAAGCAGTTTCAAGTTCTATCTCTATGGTTTGTTTGCTGTTGATGTAGCCCTAAGCACAGACTGGCGAGAATCACTTTCATGGAAAGTGTCTGCCAAGCTTCCAAAAAACTACGAGTTGCCTGAAATCTCAGCACACACTTTTTCACCCAATCTTGATGAAACTTTCAGGTAATGATCAGTACACCAATCCCACTTGGCTTGCCAAATTTCGTTCTTCTAGGTTAAATCGTTCGTTGGCAGTGACCGGTTTCATTTTGAGGTTTCACTCTGTTTTCTCCTATAGGGATACATGTATTTGGAACTCTAAATCAAACACGGTTTGTGCTAGCTCTTTGAAACTTGACACAATAAAGCAGTTTCAAGTTCTATCTCTATGGTTTGTTTGCTGTTGATGTAGCCCTAAGCAGAGACTGGCAAGAATCACTTTCATGGAAAGGGTCTGCCAAGCTTCCAAAAAACTACGAGTTGCCTGAAATCTCAGCACACACTTTTTCACCCAATCTTGATGAAACTTTCAGGTAATGATCAGTACACCAATCCCACTTGGCTCGCCAAATTTCGTTCTTCTAGGTTAAACCGTTCGTTGGCAGTAACCGGTTTCATTTTGAGGTTTCACTCTGTTTTCTCCTATAGGGATACATGTATCTGGAACTGTAAATCAAACACGGTTTGTGCTAGCTCTTTGAAACTTGACACAATAAGGCAGTTTTAAGTTCTATCTCTATAGTTTGTTTGCTGTTGATGTAGCCCTAAGCAGAGACTGGCGAGAATCACTTTCATGGAAAGGGCCTACCAAGCTTCCAAAAATCTACGAGTTGCCTGAAATCTCAGCACACACTTTTTCACCCAATCTTGATGAAACTTTCAGGTAATGATCAGTACACCAATCCCACTTGGCTTGCCAAATTTCGTTCTTTTAGGTTAAACCGTTCGTTGGCAGTAACCAGTTTCATTTTGAGGTTTCACTCTGTTTTCTCCTATAGGGATACATGTATTTGGAACTCTAAATCAAACACGGTTTGTGCTAGCTCTTTGAAACTTGACACAATAAAGCAGTTTCAAGTTCTATCTCTATGGTTTGTTTGCTGTTGAAGTAGCCCTAAGCAGAGACTGGCGAAAATCACTTTCATGGAAAGGGCCTGCCAAGCTTCCAAAAAAACTACGAGTTGCCTGAAATCTCAGCACACACTTTTTCACCCAATCTTGATGATACTTTCAGGTAATGATCAGTACACCAATCCCACTTGGCTCGCCAAATTTCGTTCTTCTAGGTTAAACCGTTCGTTGGCTGTAACCGGTTTCATTTTGAGGTTTCACTCTGTTTTCTCCTATAGGGATACATGTATTTGGAACTCTAAATCAAACACGGTTTGTGCTAGCTCTTTGAAACTTGACACAATAAAGCAGTTCAAGTTCTATCTCTATGGTTTGTTTGCTGTCGATGTAGCCCTAAGCAGAGACTGGTGAGAATCACTTTCATGGAAAGGGCCTGCCACTATTCCAAAAAACTACGAGTTGCCTGAAATCTCAGCAAACACTTTTTCACCCCATCTTGATGATACTTTCAGGTAAGGATCAGTTTACCAATCCCACTTGGCTCGCCAATTTCGTTCTTCTAGATTAAACCGTTCGTTGGCAGTAACCGGTTTCATTTTGAGGTTTCACTCTGTTTCTCCTATAGGGATACATGTATTTGGGACTCTAAATCAAACACGGTTTGTGCTAGCTCTTTGAAACTTGACACAATAAAGCAGTTTCAAGTTCTATCTCTATGGTTTGTTTGCTGTTGATGTACCCTAAGCAGACACTGGCGAGAATCACTTTCATGGAAAGGGCCTGCCAAGCTTCCAAAAAACTACGAGTTGCCTGAAATCTCAGCAAACACTTTTTCACCCAATCTTGATGATACTTTCAGGTAATGATCAGTACACCAATCCCATTTGGCTCGCCAAATTTCGTTCTTCTAGGTTAAACCGTTTGTTGGCAGTAACCGGTTTCATTTTGAGGTTTCACTGTGTTTTCTCCTATAGGGATACATGTATTTAGAACTCTAAATCAAACACGGTTTGTGCTAGCTCTTTGAAACTTGACACAATAAAGCAGTTTCAAGTTCTATCTCTATGGTTGGTTTGCTGTTGAAGTAGCCCTAAGCAGAGACTGGCGAAAATCACTTTCATGGAAAGGGCCTGCCAAGCTTCCAAAAAACTACGAATTGCCTGAAATCTCAGCACACACTTTTTCACCCAATCTTGATGATACTTTTAGGTAATTATCAGTACACCAATCCCACTTGGCTCGCCAAATTTTGTTCTTTTAGGTTAAACGCTCGTTGGCAGTAACCCGTTTCATTTTGAGGTTTAACTCTGTTTTCTCCTATAGGGATACATGTATTTGGAACTCTAAATCAAACACGGTTTGTGCTAGCTCCTTGAAACTTGACACAATAAAGCAGTTTCAAGTTCTATCTCTATGGTTTGTTTGCTGTTGATGTAGCCCTAAGCAGAGACTGGCGAGAATCATTTTCATGGAAAGGGCCCTACCAAGCTTCCAAAAAACTACGAGTTGCCTGAAATCTCAGCAAACACTCTTTCACCCAATCTTGATGAAACTTTCAGGTAATGATCAGTACACCAATCCCACTTGGCTCGCCAAATTTCGTTCTAGGTTAAACCGTTCATTGGCAGTAACCGGTTTCATTTTGAGGTATCACTCTGTTTTCTCCTATAGGGATACATGTATTTGGAACTCTAAATCAAACACGGTTTGTGCTAGGTCTTTGAAACTTGACACAATAAAGCATTTTAAAGTTCTATCTCTATGCTTTATTGCTGTTGATGTAGCTCTAAGCAGAGACTGGCGAGAATCACTTTCATGGAAAGGGCCTGCCAAGCTTCCAAAAAACTACGAGTTGCCTGAATTCTCAGCAAACACTTTTTCACCCAATCTTGATGATACTTTCAGGTAATGATCAGTACACCAATCCCATTTGGCTCGCCAAATTTCGTTCTTCTAGGTAAACCGTTTGTTGGCAGTAACCGGTTTCATTTTGAGGTTTCACTGTGTTTTCTCCTATAGGGATACATGTATTTAGAACTCTAAATCAAACACGGTTTGTGCTAGCTCTTTGAAACTTGACACAATAAAGCAGTTTCAAGTTCTATCTCTATGGTTTGTTTGCTGTTGAAGTAGCCCTAAGCAGAGACTGGCCAAAAATCACTTTCATGGAAAGGGCCTGCCAAGCTTCCAAAAACTACGAATTGCCTGAAATCTCAGCACACACTTTTTCACCCAATCTTTGATGATA
Source organism: Ictidomys tridecemlineatus (assembly GCF_052094955.1). Lineage (NCBI taxonomy): Eukaryota > Metazoa > Chordata > Mammalia > Rodentia > Sciuridae > Ictidomys > Ictidomys tridecemlineatus. The sequence goes on from NW_027522096.1 coordinate 33,201, forward strand.
CTTTTAGGTAATTATCAGTACACCAATCCCACTTGGCTCGCCAAATTTTGTTCTTTTAGGTTAAACCGCTCGTTGGCAGTAACCCGTTTCATTTTGAGGTTTAACTCTGTTTTCTCCTATAGGGATACATGTATTGGAACTCTAAATCAACACGGTTTGTGCTAGCTCCTTGAAACTTGACACAATAAAGCAGTTTCAAGTTCTATCTCTATGGTTTGTTTGCTGTTGATGTAGCCCTAAGCAGAGACTGGCGAGAATCATTTTCATGGAAAGGGCCTACCAAGCTTCCAAAAAACTACGAGTTGCCTGAAATCTCAGCAAACACTCTTTCACCCAATCTTGATGAAACTTTCAGGTAATGATCAGTACACCAATCCCACTTGGCTCGCCAAATTTCGTTCTAGGTTAAACCGTTCATTGGCAGTAACCGGTTCATTTTGAGGTATCACTCTGTTTTCTCCTATAGGGATACATGTATTTGGAACTCTAAATCAAACACGGTTTGTGCTAGGTTCTTTGAAACGTGACACAATAAAGCATTTTAAAGTTCTATCTCTATGCTTTATTGCTGTTGATGTAGCTCTAAGCAGAGAC